>NW_017537168.1:623004-624117 GCF_001853355.1 Bactrocera latifrons
AGGTGAGATTTTAAGCGACATTTAAACAACAAAAAAAATTACAGTTAAAAGCCATACAAATTAAAAAACACGAAACTGAAAAAGTAATATTAAAAAAACATAAAAATTAAAAAACTCTAATCTCACATGAGGAACCAAAAAATTTTTAAAATTATAAAAGATCAAAAAAAAATATATCAAAATAAATTGCACATAAGGAGGAAAAATTTTTAATTGCACTCCGTAAAAAGAAAAAAAAAGAAAATTAGAATTTCAATAAAAAAAAAAAAAATTATTATAAAATTTCCAAACATTTTTTTATTTGATGCCATATCTTCACGAAATTTGGCGTGGAATGTTGCCTAAAGCAATAAAGTAAGCTCCCAAGAAATTGTTCAGATCAGGCCACTATAGCATATAGCTGTCATGCAAACTGAACTATGCTAAAGTTCTTGTAAAGGGCCTTTTGTATTTGTTGGAAGGGTATTCTAGCTTCGGTGCAAGCAAACTTAACGTTTTTTTCATAATTTAATATAATTATGCTCTTCTCTTACACATTTTGACTTTGTGCCAAGGTTATAATAGCCAACCGCACCTGCGTAGTACAGTTGTCATTGCACGCATTTTTTCAAATGAAGGTTAAGGGTATAACTGTATTAGAAGGCTAATCGTGACGTTGATAGCAAAGCAAAATATTTGCAAGCACATAAAAACGAAGAAGCACAAAACCCAAAAATAAAGCAAAGAAAAACCGGTAAAATTAACACCAATTACATGCGTATGTACATCATATGTATAATATTATATATATGTATGCATGTAAGTAAACGACAAACCGATTATTTTTGGCTATATCTACAATCTATAGTTCACTTAGATCTTATGTACTATTGTTGCTTTTATATTTCGTGGATCTCAACTTCAAATGCACGACACGTCGCGCAGCGCGTCAATGGCCAATAACTGATTGCGCGCAGTGGTCAATAGAAAATCGAATTAAAATGAGTTAAGGTAGCAGAAGTTACTGGAAATGACCAAAGAGGGCGTTAAAAAAATTAAAATAAAAAATCTATTTGCAAAAAAAATAATTATAAAAAAAAACATAAAATGTAACAGAAAGAAATAAAAAATATA
>NW_017537168.1:624612-625741 GCF_001853355.1 Bactrocera latifrons
ATAAATTAAAAGTTCAGAAAATTTTTAGAATAAAAAATTATAAAATTTTAGTTATTGTAAGGAAAACTAATATAATAAATAATTTTATAAAACACAAACTTTTATATAAAAATGTTTGCGCACACTAGGCAGCTCTGACACTTGTGATAGGAATGCAACACACATACACATGCGCACAAGGCTTCATACACGCAATTACATAAATACATATGTATGTATGTATATGCACCTAGTATATGCCCATATACGAGTTTTAATTGCCAAATGCGCAGCCTGTTCGACCAGTTTAACCGCCTTACTTGTTTGCTTGCTTATTCTTGTTGCAGCAATTGTTGTTTTTGTTTTTGCTGCCTGTAATTCTTATTGTGGTGCAAAACGTTCAGGCCCCTCCCTAAGGTCGTCTGCTGCTGCCACCCAACCACAACCAGTTTCCGATCAAAAGACGCCATTCGGCTGGCACTAGCATGTAGTTATACAAGTCAAAGAAGTTAAATGCATTCTATATGCTCTTTATAGTGTGTCGTTATTGTTATTGTTGCTCTTGCACTTTGTGTTCCCAAGTTGTTGGTGCATTGCATATCAAGCATTTTGCGATTTCAATTATAGCACATTCTGTCCAAAGTTTATAATATTTATAACTGTCTGCTGTTGTATTTATTGTGATACCATAAATGTTATTCTTGTTGTTAATATGTTATTAATTTTTATTACCACCACTTTTGTTAATTTCTGCATTGATTTCATTATTACGTATTACATAATTTGTTGTTGCCATTTGTTTATTATTATTGTTGTTCATTTAATTTATAGTTTTTGTTTATAATTTTGAAATTAGACTTTAGTATTACTCTCTCTTTCTCTTTCATCGTTTTAACTCATTCGCTCCTTTTCTATGTCACACATTTTCCTAAGTTTATTATTTCTCTCTCTCCCTCTCTTTCACTATTACTCTTCTTTATCTCTTTCTCGACCACTCTTTCCATATCGCTACCGCTCTCACTCTTTTTACCTCTCTCTCACTGTTCTAATTATTTCCAACTAATTTTTTTTATCAAATTTCGGTTATCCTCTAAAAGATTTTTAAAATATTTTTGTTCTAATTTTCTTTAATTTTTTTTTAATTTTTTTT
>NW_017537168.1:626212-634184 GCF_001853355.1 Bactrocera latifrons
TTCTGTTCGTTTCTTCAGTTTGCTTCAATTGTTTATATGACACAAAATATTAAATTTAAATTTTCTTGAATTATTTTTAAATTTGTATTTTTCCCTATTTTAGTCTTATTTTCTGCAACTTGCTATCACTGTCATAACTATGTTAAGCAAAAAATTAAATTATTATTATTTTGTTTAACTCAAAAGTTTTTTCTCCCTTTAGTCCTAGAATGTTATATTTTTATTATTTTTTTTTTCTCGCAGCTGCCTTTCTGACTATCTCTCAATCTATTTTATCCTCTTTCTCCGTGTGCTATTTTTTTAACTAATACCTATACTTTTCTCAAGATTATGCCTGCATATACCTCCCTTTCCCTCCTCTCGCTCTCGCATTTATTATTTTACTTCACGTTGAATTATTTGTTCGCTGTTTCTCGATCTACATATCTCTCTCTCAGTTTCTGTTGAATTATTTTTTAATTATTTTACTCACTCACCTTTGGTTTAGTTCTCCCTCTTAATAAATATTTATATTTATCTCCCTTCCTAACTTCATCTCTCTATCTGTTTCCACCCGTTTATATTTAAAAACATTTTCAAATTTGCAAAAACTGTTGCTTTGACCAAGCCCGATCAAGAGATGTACACGAGCATTACTTTGGTTCGAGGGACCACAGAGAAACATGAGGATTACTTATGTGCCATTTGGTATAACGATCGAGAAAGCTATGATGTAGTTTTGCAGTCTCAAAAGATTGTAAGTGTGTAACATGCGTCAATCAAGCGCTTCTATTTGCAGAAAAATATTTACCCAAAACGATTTCATGACGTTGGCAACTCTAACCAACAACCGGTATATAATTTCCTGAAAATATTTCTCCATATTCGAACAAAATCACTAACCAGAAGGCTAACACAAGAGAATGAGCAAGCTGTATGCGATAACAATGTGACGGAGAGTCACTGGGTGAGTATCTAGTATAGAGAGTGTGCGGGAAGCAACACAATACACGGTAGTAGTGGGTGAAGTGAGCGTGCAAGCAAGAGATGGGTGGCTATAAATGCACATATGCTTCACTAAGGTCAAGATCGTTCATTGACCAAAAGTTGGTCCAGCGCTGCTGCTGCTTGTGTGCTATAGCAAAGAGAAGTTAGTGCTGTTGCTGTTGTTATTGTAATCTGCTTCTCGCTACGATAGTGCAATGGCCATACAACCACACAAACGCGCAGACATCTTTGGCTGCTTCCTTTTCGGTGAAGTGATAAAGTTGCTGTTAGCTTTAGAGCGCTGCTCACATTGCTGTAATTGTCTTGTTGTTGTTTCTTACATTTACTGTCTGCGCTCGCGTTTCTTTTTACTGGATTTTCTTTTTTTTTTTGTAATTATTTTATAACATTTACTCGCTACATTTTGCTGGAATGACTTGACCAACAACAAACGCCTGCTGGCATTTAAATATCAGCGCGCGCATACCAACGACAACAGCAACAACGACAATAACAAAAACAATCAGCAAGTGTTAGCACGACAAAAATGTGCAATAATAACAACAACAAGCGCCATGAACACTGAGAAGATGCTCGAAGACAGAAAACGTACAAAAATATTTGTACATACATTTATAGATATGCACATATGTATGTATGCTTGTAATCACATGTGATCGTGTTGTATTTGCTGTTTGTGGTCATTAATCTCTGGTTTGTGGAACAGTAAACAACATGGAATTGCCACGAGGCTGTAATATGTAGTGCATGTACGTGTGTATGTACATTTGTATCTGAGTGAAAAAAAAAATTGTTTGTTGTTGTAAATTATGTACTCAGATTTTAATTTCCGCAACTTCTCAATTCACGAAATTGAACTTTGACCGCTCTATTCAATCGTTGTTTTTGATGCGTTGCGGCGTGAAGCCGAGCCCGAGACTTCAGCTTAGTTGCAATCGAGATGACAGCTACATACATACATACATATTTTCGACAAATACACGAAGATCAGTTAATCAAAAATAAGTAAATATTAACTGCGGTCAAGACAGTTCAAGCCTATAACTGTGCACTCGACTCAGTTCTTTCACTTTTGCCGAAGACTTAACATGAAATGTACGGACTTTACGAAATCGAGCCTCACACGACTTTGCAGTGATTATAATATTAAAAGCATTCCACTACTTTGCAGCAGTAGACTACATACGTTTTTTACACCCGCTCTATTTTTGAGTTTTTAAGTCAATAATTTCAAGGAGGAATAACAAATTTAGTGTAAAAAGGTCCCGAACTACAGCTCAGCAACGCAACTGGGAAACTCGAGCACTAAAAACTTAGATGTCTACTATAATTTTGGAGAAACTTAAAAGCTCATTAGTGTGGTCTAAAACTTTGAAAAAGATCACGGTCTCTTTTGCAAAAAAAAAAGATCAGAATTTAAAAAAAAAAACAGTGTTCAACCATTAACCCGAAAAAGCAATTTTAAGCGCAAAGCGCTCAAGTTAAAAGCTTTCAACACAATAGAACTTACTCACTTTGAAAGCAGCCGTTAGAGAAATTTTTACACTAAAGTAAACTTTTTTCCCATCTTAGTTTATGGATAACTCTAATTTCAAAAAATTCCAAAACCCCATTAATGTGGTCTAAAGCTTTGAAAAAGCTTTCAGGACATCTTTTGCAAATAAAGATCCAAATCTTAACAAAATAATAGTGTTGAGCCGTTAACCAGAAAAACCGACTTTTAAACGAAAAGCTCTCAAGTTGAAAGCTCTCAAGTCAGCAGCTCTCAGCTCTCAACACAATAGATCTTACTCACTTAGGAAGCAGCCGTCAAAGTCAAAGCTGTCAAGCTAAAAGCTCTCCCGAGACAAAAGCTTTCAAGTTAAAAGCTTTCAAGTCAAAAGCTTTCAAATGAAAAAAAAAATTTGAAAACAGCCGCTTCAAAAGTGAGTGAAAATAATGAAGATATTCGCTATATTTTAACATTTTTGTATAAAAAGGGAAGAATACCACCAAAGGGAAGCAAGCCACCAATGAAATTTATCAGCTGTATCAGTTCGTGCAGCAAAACAATGATTCGCTCGCATACGTGCTGAAAATTTCGATGTGAAAGATGCAACTCGCTCTGGTCGATCTATCGTTAAAAAAAGTCGATGAAACTTTGGAAAAGATTGACCAGGACTGTCACATAAGCGGCTCAAACGGTTTTCAACGATTTAAAAACGCTGGCTACGAAAAGAAGCTCGATGTTTGGTTACCACATGAATTGTCTGTGTAAAATTTAATAGACCGAATTAACATCGACGATTCTTTGCTGAAACGAAATGAAATCGAACCATTTCTGAAACGAATGGTAACAGGAGACGAAAGTGGATCAATTATGACAATAATGTGTGAAAAAGATCATAGTCCAAGCACGGTAAACCTCAACAAATAGTCGCAAACCCATTATTGACGCCTCGAAAGGTTATGCTGAGTGCTTGGTGGGATTGGAAACTATGAGTGGCTCCAGCCTGGTCGAACGATTGATTCTACATTTTACAATCAACAACTGATGAGATTGATCAATAAAAAGGGCTTCATCTTCCTTCAGACCGCACACACCATTGATGACTCGGCAAAAACTGCGACACCTTGGCTGGGAAATTTTGAATCATCCACCATATAGCCCCAATCTTGCGTCAGCGTACTAACTGGAAAATACTTTTTCAACTACCTAATAAATATAGGGAAAGATACAAGGACCATGCTGCGCTGTGAGTTGTGGATCAAGGCGTCAAAAATTCAATTAAATATATATGAAGAACAGAGAGGACTATATCGAAAACACTAGAACCAGCTGAAATCTCTAGTAGTTGCCATACAGCAGGTGGCATACAACAAAGTTCAATCACTTTTCAGACGATTACTCAACTTCGGGCACAAAGGCATAAACACATACATATACACATAAGTAGGTATGTACGTATGTATGTATGTATGTAGTATGTAATTCATGACCCGCCAAGCTTAAGTAAATAATCTACAACCATTGTGACTTCAATTTGTACAGAAATCTCGTTTAAGAGCAAATATACGCACAAAAAGCATCCGGTCATTCAATTTAAATTATACAGTACAACTGGCAATTGTTGCTACTGTTGCATGAACAAGAGATTTGTTGCATGCACTTACTTGTATATTATGTATGGTAGGTATGTACATATGTATGTAGTAAATAATATAGTAAAATTATTAATAATTATGCAATGTTGCATGTTAGTATACATGTAAGAGCATGGCATATATGTATCATATATTTATACATACATACGTATAGTTATGTATATGAACATACATATGTATGTACATACATATGTATGTACATATGTATGCCGGACACATCATGTCAACACACTCCAAACTGGCTGATATCTAGAGTGATAAGCTAAAATTGTTGTACAAATAAAGCTATTTGCTTAAGTACATACTAACATACATACATTTGTATGTAGCTATGTCACAACTATAAATGTAATTACAAATGCGCATTTCTTCTTTACTGATGTTGCAGATATGGTTTAGGCGTATACATATTTAACTATGAGTACTAAGTGATAGGCGTAAGGATAAAGTGGAAGACATATATGTTAATGCAGAGAATAGGATTGGCAATCGCGAATATTAAAATGTGTAATAAATCAACGTTACAACTTTACATTGCGCTAATTTTTAAATATAATATGTCCCAAAATGGTTATATATCAGTCCCGAAATTTCGGGATTGAAAATATAGGTATTGCTGATGAAAATTTCTAATACATCAGAGGAAATCGAAATCCCGAAAGTTGTGTTGCAGTCCCGAAATTGCGGGACTGAAATTAAAGGCACCGCTGATGAAAATTTCTAAATACAGCAGAGGAAATTGAAATCCYGAAATTAAAGGCACCGCTGATGAAAATTTCTAAATACAGCAGAGGAAATCGAAATCCCGAAATTTCGGGACTGAAATTGAAGGCATTGCTTATAAAAAAAAACTCAAGTGGCTAAACAAATATTACTTAAGAAAACATGAAAGTTAATTAATTTTTCTGTTATTCGTACTTTACAAGTATACAACTTAAGTTTGAATAACTTCAAATTTAACAGTGAGAAAATATATAAATACGAAAATAAAACAACAAACAACACAGTATACAAAAAACAAAAAACCAAAAAAAAATATTATAATAAGTGTTACATGGAAAAAGTGGTCACTCTAACTTCATGCAACCTTGAATACTTGTAGTGTGGTCTTTGAAGTCGAAACGGATATACCAGTTTCGTGGTTAATGAAGTCGTAAAGAAATATCGAACAAACCACAATAGTTGTGTTTACCGAGTGGACCGAACTCAAGCCGTTCCCACGACAGTCGGGTCTACTTAACCGGACTCGGATTTTTTATTCGGTCAAAGACTGCCAACTCGGCACTATTCTTTAAAATTACTTTAAGAATGTTTTCTGTCGCTATAACAACAACAACAACCGGACTCAAAGCTGTTTGAGCAGTGTTCCAAGTGAAGGGACGGTACTGAATTGAGTTCAGTCCCAATAGGGAGATTTCAGTGCGAACGTTAGAAAACCTAATCTAAGAAATCAGAATTCGTTTCATTGCACATCAGTAGTATTGACATATGTATGTATATCAGGACGCTACAAAGTTTAGACCACGAGTTGAGATAGCTAAGCGCTTCTATTTATAAATAAAGCGAACCATAAAGCCTATCAAAAGGCTGTCGGAATCGGCAGTAACAAATAATCGGTGATCGATGAAGGTGAAATAAAAATAATTTTTTAATTTTTTTTTATATATAAATAAGCCTCGATATTAATATTTTTTTAACGAAAAAATAACAACAAAAAACTAGTCGAGTTCAAGGCTTTGAAGGGCTTGGAGTTGCTTTGGCGGCTATCTCGGTACTGTCAATAAAACCGTGCTGTGAATTTTTTTTTTTGTGAAGATGTTGATAATTGGCGACACAATATTTACATACCCCGTTATATATAATACGTGTAGATTATTTTTTCAGTTTATTTTCCAAGCGAAGCGAGAATTTCCATAAAGTTAATTGCTCTCGGGGTACAGAGTATGCGCACACCTACGGACACACCAACGTCTTAATGTTTCTTTAATTTATTTCTTATTATATCTGTGATTAATGAGTTCTACACCTGAGGCTGATAGTCAGTTTCGCCGCGATAGTACGAGTCCCGCTGATAACATCCAACATATGAGCAAATACGATATTTCTTATTTATTTGCTTTTATTTTCGAATTTTTTTGCTTGCCAGTATTGTCGCTTGCGTCTGATAAGCGTACCAGATATCTGCTAAGTAGACATGTGCTTAGAATTTTGCCGCTTTGCGCCGGTCTGAAATGAGTCGTAAAGGTGCTAGAGCTACAGCATGATATACACGAGTGAACTGCGTTAAATGATAATGTAAGAGACTGACTGACTACAGCGTTGATAAGCGCGTCGAAGACTGATAACCGCGTTGGAAGAAATTAACTTAAGAAACCCAGTGGAATTTGCTGCCAAATACTTGAAACTCAAACTCGCAAAGCTAAAAGGAAAATGATGATGGCACAAAACATTCCCAAAAAACGAAACGATGGAGGTTGAATCCATCCTTTCTCTCTACCTACTTCGAACCCAGGCTATTCAAAATCAAACCTGGAGTCGCATTTTTACGCGAGATCCAGTTGGCCTAGGACTTCGCTGTCTATAAAACCCTTTAATAAGCTTCGGAATCCAAAAAAGATTTTGGCTCTCCTTACAAAGCGAATGGAGAACAGGTACTCAATGTTGACTCAGAACAATTAGTGTTTTGACGAGTCGAAAATAATCGTTTATGAAAATATCAGAATAACACCTGCTTAGTGTTTAAATAATCAAATTTCTAAGTTCAAATGAGGATTGGAATAAAACAACACCATTTGATATGAGAGAGCCATGAAGGCTTCGAAGTCATTTGGTGTAAAGTATAAATGTGGCACCTTCTGAACAACTGAGACTAAAACTAAAAAGAAAAAGTATGCGGCTATAGAAAAGATCTTTACTGAAATTAAAGCTCTTACTAGGTAGGCAGATTACTTTCTGGTCAACTGATCGACGTGTTTTACGTGACATATGGATCGATCATACAAATAACCTTCTGGGTACAAATCCAGCACGCCACAGGAGCGGCAGCGAATATCACCTCTCAACTGAGCCGATTATTGGTTGACCAACATAGGAGGAGGCTCCAGCCAAAAAAAGAGAAAGCTCCTGATGTCTTATTATACGGAGCCGCGACTTGGGCAGACGCGCTTAATAAGGAAAACCGGCGTAAGGTAGTGGCCAGAGTGTACCGCAGCGCAGCTCTCAGAGTGGCATCAGCCTACCTAATAGTATCAGGTAGTATTATTTGTAAGCGGTAATGCCCCAATTGACCTTCTGGCATATGAAAGGAATAAGCTGTGGAAGCTAAAGAAATCATCCGGCAACAACAAGAGCGCAATACAACAAATAAGAAAAGATACAATAACGACATGGCAACAAAGATGGGGAGAATGAAATTCGCGGCAGATGAACGGCCAGGCTAATAAAAGATCCAGACTCATGGACAAGTCGTAAATTCGGAGAAGTAGATTTTTACATAATCCAGCTGTTATCCCGTCATGGATAAGTGACTTCAAAAAGTACCTCTACAGAATGGGAAAAGTCGAAGAGCCGTCATTCCTATACAACGACGCCGCAGAAGACGACGCTGTACACACATTCTTTGAATGTGTGCGCTGGCAACGAGAACGCACGGCTGTAGAAAACCGACGGTTCCTTTTAGTGAACTCAAATGCACATACCGAACCCGCATACCCCCTCCCCCAAAAAAAAATTTTTTTTAATGCAGAACCATTATTTAATATTTTTTTTATGCTACTAGTAATTTACTATTTAATTAATTTTTTATCTTATTTTATTTATCAATGCTAATTTTTTATTTTTT
>NW_017537168.1:635369-646957 GCF_001853355.1 Bactrocera latifrons
TTTTATTATTATTATCTTAAAACTTTTTTATTCATTTGTTTTATATTTCTATTTAAATTATTTGAATTTACTTCACTTTACACCAATTATCTTCTTTTACAAGCATTTGCATGTACATATATACATACATATTTGTACATATACATAGATGTACATACATATCTATTCGCGCTATCACACATTGACATTTGTAAGTTTTTTGTTATTTAAATTTCCACGTTTTATTCATTGCTCTGCTTCTTTTTTGTGGCTAACACTTGTTCTTCATAATTCATTGATAAGGTGGCGGCGATCTCTCAACCGCAACAATTGCTTTTGAATACACATATGCATTCATACGAATGTGCACATGTAGATATGTACATATGTATATATGTAAGCAAATATATACGTATATATGTATGTACATATGTTTGTACAGACTTATGCTCTTTGTTGTACTCTCATTGATTTCGTGTTAAGCAGCGACTTTACAGAGCAACACCCGCGGCCGGTAGACTTTTGTGCGGTTGGGTATGGTAGTTTTTTACAAATTTACATACTTACATATCTACACATGCACATATGTTAGGTATTTACATTTTTGCAGCAGACAAGTCGCTACTGCAGCTAAGAAGGTAGGAGAGCTGAGATGTCATACGCGTTGCAAATCAGCTTTACAGCTATAGAGAAATATACATACATAAATATGTACATATGCGTATGTACGTGCATAAATATGTAACTGCATATGTACATATACATATGTACGAATGTATGTGATAAATAATGTATGTATGTATATTTACAAATTAAAAATTCATATGTATGCCGAGTGCATCTACGTCCATCTATGCGATACACGCAGGCCGTCTGCGGTTGCATGTGCACTTACATACATACACACAGATATACACTCATGTATGCACCATAAGTACATACATACATATTTATATGTAAAAATACGAAGGTGCATATGTTTGTAAGCTTATGCAGATATGCGTCTTTTGCTATGCATTTACATATGTATGTATGAATGTATGTAAAAAAGCATGTGCATGCACTTGTTTGCCTGTATGTATGTACATATGTGTACACAAATGTAAATATACAACGCTTAGCATGCATGTATGTGTATGCGCCGCACTTGCACATTTGTTTTTGTTTTTCCTCTTTTTTCTTTTGTTTCTGTTGTTGTTTATTTGTGTACATTTCATTTGATTAATATGAGTATTTTCATTAATTTTTATAAATCATTGTTGTTTTTGGTTGGTCGCCGGTCGCCTATCACCGTTGTCGTCCGTCTTGAGTCGCTGATTGTTTGTTTGTTGTAATTGTGTGTGGTAGTGTTGTTGTTGTTGTTGTTGTTGTATGTGTTATCGCAACGCCCCGACTATGTACAATCCGATTCATTCTTCGTCCATTAAATCCAATTAATCCCTGATGTGGCGTCCCTCACAAATGCTGCTCCATGCGAAATTCACACACACACAAACACATGCGCGTACACACAGAGTTATGTATATAATCATATATGTATATATGTAGGTATGCACAAAGGCAAATCCCGGCTAATCAAAACTTATACGGTGCTACTTGAAAAAAAAAAAAAAAAAAAAAAAAAAAAAAAAAAAAAAAAAAAAAAAAAAACAAAAAAAAAAAATAATAAAAAAAATAACAACGACAACAACGCAAGCACAGATTAATATATAAACAAAACGATCTGTATTAAGTCAAAAAACTAAAAAACGATCGGCACTTATGCATTTGAGCACATGAAAATATGTAGGCATACACAATGTTTATGTATGTATGTTTATAGTAGTATATACATATGCAAAATGGTAGTAGTTATTTACCTGTCTCTTATACACATCTAGATGTGTATAAGAGACAGAAGCTAAGCTTTTTAGTTATAAAAAGCTAAAAAAATATATAATTTTTTTATATAGTAGCTGAGCGGCAGGCGGGCGCGCATGCGGTCGACGTTACTTAAAACCTGTCTCTTATACACATCTAGATGTGTATAAGAGACAGGCTGTGTACATACATATGTATATACACATACACAAAAGCACAAATATATTCTCTTTACATGTACATATGTAAGAACGAACAACCGTCTACGGAAACACCAACTCGTTCGAAATGCAAAAACGCACTAATTCCACCCATTCGATGGACCGGCCTTTCGCACTGAAAACCGAATGAAAACTTTTTCGAACTTTCGTACATAAAACGCACATACACATACATGCATACATGCATACATAAATATATACATATATAGCGGCAAAGCTAAGATCGTAACACGAGCAATGTGCTTGAGATCGTAGACGAAGAGCGCACTTGTAGTGAGCGTGAAGATCAACGAGTACAAAAATGCACAAAAAGAGCGTGACAAGCCAGAGTATAAAGCGCAATGCACAGAACAGCAAATAATGATCAGAAAAGAGTTAATAATGCGTACCGTAAGCGTGAAAATTGTTGAAAAACTAGCAAAAACGTTAACTGCGGTTGCACCAGTGCCATAATACCCTTCACAATGAAAAAAGTTGTCTATATAAGACCTTATTTTGATCGCCAGAATTCTGCCGAATTGACAGTCCTTGCCCGGATAAAAAAAAATCCGGGTCCGTTCCGGTTACGTAGAACCGACTGCCGTAGGATTTTTATGGTCGGCTAGTTTGTATGGCAGTTATAGTGATCCGATCTGACAATTTTTTCGGAGATAATATTATTGCCTCGGGCAATCATCTACATATGTCAAATTTGGTGAAGATAACTCGTCAAATGAAAGAGTTTTTCATACAAGCGTTTGATTTCGATCGTACAGTTTGTATGGCAGCTATATACTATAAAGACTCGATCTGAACAGTTCCTTGATAGATTATACTATTATTTGAGGCTAAGGCTCTTGCCAAATTTGGTGAAAATAAATCGTCAAAGACAAAAAAAAGATATCGCATCAATTGAAAAAGTTTTATATGGCAACTATATGCTTTAAGGATCCGATATTAGCGACTCCGACAAATGAGTAGCTTCTCGGAGAGCAAAGGACGTGATCAGAGTGATAACGCAAAAACGGGAATGCTTTCACGTATATACATAAATATTTAATAGACTGTTATACAGGTTATACAGGGTATACAGGGTATAACGAGCAAAATCATATATGGTGAGACAATCCCCAGGTGATAATTTCTTGGCTCACATGTTGCAGAGAGAGAAAGAACAGTGTGAACTAACAACACCGAAGAGAGCATTTATTTAAGAGCATGAGAGGGTACGAGAGTTCACCGTCCAATGAAGGATGTAATACCGAAACTGGGTCAAGATCTAACAAATTTGCCTTTTGTTGTTGTAACGGAGCCTGATTTCATACGAACAAGACTTGTGAAGCCGACAGCATTCCCAAAAACTATTCGAGAGAAAGTTGTATGCCGTTACAATACGAATAAAACTCGTTCCAACAACGCAGGACCGAATGGCGAAACAGTTGTATTGGCGGCTTTAAAGTGCGGTAGTAAAGAAGTTAATCTCGAAACCCCAATAGCTCAACTTCAAGCAGCGGTCTGCAAGTTTAAATCCAAATCTAAAGCAAAAATAAGAATTTTGACCACTGTGGAAGACGATACATTCCTACGGAACCCCTTTTCCTATTTTCTCGATTTACAGGTTTTAAAACTAGTCATTTTACAAACTTGTCTCAGAACAATCTCAGATCACGACGACGCAACTTTCAACAGGTTAAGTGGTACTGGAAAATATCTCATAGGATTGGCTTTGGGTAAGAATAAGGGTTATCTGGACGTTTGTCATGCAGGAGGTCCAAGAAAAGTTCTGTTTCGACAGGGACGGACCTTAGAGTGGGTGGTGTTAGATGACTGAGTTTTATTCGACATTCAAAGAGGTGGTTAGAATCATGCGGCGACGCTTATAGTATCCATTCTGAAAATGAACGAAGTTCCGCAAGGTTTACTCTAGATGCGTGAGGAGAGTAGCTCGTTAACAATTGCTCGAGAATATTCAACGCTGTTGAAGTGGAGATCTTTGAGGAGGCGACATTCATCGCTAGGCTTGCTCAATGGGTTTCAATATACAACCACTATCAGTTTCCCCTATTTTTGGAAATTTGAGAATAGCTAGAGGGAAAACCTTACAGGATATGTTACCTCTCACTGAGAAGATGGATGAGAACAGTGAGTTTCGGTAGGTAGAAGGTAGTAAAATTTACCTTTGTAGAAATTACTATTACAAAAAAGTAGTATTGCAAAAGGGAATAGAAATTTACCTTCGTAGAAAAGTACTATTATAAAAAAGGAGTATTGCAAAAAGAAATAGTGGCAATTCCTATAATGGTAGTAAATAATTGGAGTTCTAAAAAGTAGTATTTTAAAAAGTAATAGCAGTAGTAGAAAGTAGTATTAGTGAAAATCTCTCACTGTGAAGATGGATGAGAACAGTGGGTTTAGGTAGGTAGAAAGTAGTAAAATTTACCTTCGTAGAAAAGCACTATTATAAAAAAAGTAGTATTGCAAAAAAGAATAGTGGCAATTCCTATAAGGGTAGTAAATAATTGGAGTTCTAAAACGTAGTATTTTAAAAAGTAATAGCAGTAGTAGAAAGTAGTATTAGTGAAAATTAGTAGTAAGAGTAGTTCGAAATTAGTAGCAATAGTTGTAAAGTGTTGTAATAGTAGTAAACTATAGTAGAATTGTAAAAAGTAGTAGTAATAATTTCTTTAATAATCGTAATAGTTCGAACACAAAAAAGTAGATTTAGTGAACTCAAAAAAGTAGTTTTTTCAAAAAGTAGTAATAATTCCTATAATAGTAGTAAATAGTTTGAGTACTAAATGGTATTATTGTAAAAAAAAGCAGTAATAATTTCTATAATTTTACTACAAATTAGTAGTGAAGTGTGGAAATAGTAGTAAAATGTAAAAAGTAGTAGTTGTTTCTGTTGTAGCGGCAGAATACTGTCGAGTTGAGAGTTCTTGAGCGGATAAAAGAGATTAAGATTCGTTCCAGTTACATAGACCCGACTTTCGTAGGGTAGTAGTAGAGAAAAGTAGTAGTAAAATGTAGTAGTAGTAGAAAAAAGTAGTAGTAGTAGAAAAAAGTAGTAGTAGTAGAAAAAAGTAGTAGGAGTAGAAAATGTAGTAGTAATAATAGTAAAACGTAGTAGTAGTAAAATGTGGTAGTAGTAAGGTGTAGTAGTAGTGTTTTGTAACAATTAGTAGTAAAATGTAGGAGTAGTAGTAAAAATGTTAAAAAAGTAGTAGTAAGGAGTAGTACAAGTAATAATAAAAAGTTTGTGTGGTGGTAGGGAGTAGAAATGATAATGGTTCTGGAGTAGTTCAATAGTGAAAGGTCGTTTGTTTACAATAGTGGTTCAACAAGACTACATACAGTCATCAAAGAGACTTTCTTAGTCCGTTTTACTTTTATTTCTTCGATTATTTCAAATAAACTCTAAGCTTACCATAAATGCCTTTTCAAAAGACAAAAAAAAATAAAAAATGGAGGATTTTAAAAACTGGAAAGGCCATACAAAAAGCAATGGAAATGGAGTGAAAGACGCAATAATGAAATGATGTGTGAAAACTTAAAATTTGGAAAAAAAAAATAAAAAGAGGAAATTTTCACAACCTTAAATATTTAAATATGTTACAATTTCATTCCTTAAACTTCTTAATCACAATATCTTCGTAGTAGGGCCGACAATTCAGATGTACATTAAGGCGAGCGCACAACAAAAATATGCCCGACAATTTGCGATGTATCGAATAGATTTCCTCTGGCGGTGGGCATAGGCGATGGGCAATCATTGTTGGTACTAAATGTGCAATACGTTCAGTGGTATTCTGTGGATAACGCGTTTTATGCCACGTTTAAAGTAAAAAGACAATATGTGTCACATATGCGATTTCAAAAAATTCAAAAGAAAATTAACAACACTTACTTGTTTACCAAAATCGAAATCGCCGTCGAAACGGAACATTTCGCCCAATATCATTACGGCGTCGATATGTGCCTCCTCCATTTGCTTGGTTTCATAGCCAGTGAGGAAGCCCATTTCACGTGACATGAGCAAAACGCCGTCACGGTTGCCTTCCACGGCATTTATAATTATCTGCAAAATGTAATTTATAATATTTAGGAGTAAAGTGGCAGTCAAAATTTGACAGACTTACCTGTCGATAGTTTTTTATGAATTTCTTTTGATAAAAACGTGTTGAGCCAAAATCAATTAACATTAGGCGCTTGGTATCAACATCGTAAAGGAAGTTCGACCAATTGGGATCTGTTTGCATGCACTCTATCTCGAATAGTTCGCGCAAACAAAGCTTAAGCACCGACGAACCAATGTGATGACGATGCTCATAGCTGAAAAAAGAAGAGATAAGTTTAAGAATTCCTAATTAATAATTTTGGCATAAATAATAAACATTGTTATTGTAGTGATGACAATGTATGCACTGCTTTAGACAGCATTCAAGGAAGCTTCGTTCCCACAACATCGGGTCTAAGTAAGCGCAGCAACAGAGCCGGAGCCGGCTGTCAATAGAGCACCTATTCCTCAAAACTACTTCAGTATGTTTTATGTCGACACAACAACAACATAAAAATAGCAAATAGCGCACATATTTACCTTAAGTCAAAACACTTGTCCAGTGGCACACCCGGCACCAATTCTGTTGTGAGCACGCTACCTGTGGTCAAATCTTTAATAACTGTAGGCACATAGTATTCTGGATAAGGAGCAATCATTTGTTTAAATTTGTCAGTATACTCAGCTTCGCGAGTATAATCTACTTCCCAGTTGAGTTCGCGCTTGGCTACCTACAATTCAAAGCGATATTTATGTTTAATTTTAACTTTCTTTATAAGTTATTCGAAGGCTCACCTGAACCACATTGTCGATGAAAACGCCATGCGGGAATACATCCCACACTTTTAGCATGCCTACTAAATTATCAATATCACTCCCGATACTTTGCGCTACGCCAGGATACTGAATTTTTATAGCCACTTGCATGCCGTTTTTCAGTGTTGCGCGATGCACCTGTACAATTAGAAATTTAAATTCAAAAATATTTCTGCAATAATGTTTTACACACATTACCTGGCCAATGGAGGCAGCTGCAAATGGTTTATCATCGAAAGATTCCAGCAGATCACGCCAGTCGGCACCTAATTGTGTGTTCATCACACGTTCTACTTGCCAATCTGGCATGTAGTCGGCCGCTTGGCGTACACGTTCAAAAGCTTTTGCCAACTGCGGTGACACCACATTCGAATCTTGTATGCTAAGTATTTGGCCGATTTTCAATGCTGCACCGCGTACCTTGCAAAGTGTGTCCACAATGCGTTCAGCATTGGCTGGACTTAATAAAGCCTCTTTTAAATTTTTGGAACCGCCAAGGCCGAGCGCACCTTTGGTTAATTCATTTATGGTGCCGACACCTAAACCAGCGAATAATCCACCAAAGGAGGCCATGCGACCGAAACGACTAGAAGGAACACGTCGTTGTTTCGCAACTTTGCTTAATGTTGGTAATTCTATTGCTGACGTGTGCTGAGCAGTATCTGTCGGCGTTTCCGTTTGTCCTGCGATAGCTTTTAATATATTTTCCACGTAAACTGTATCAGCTTTTATGGCGCTAGTTACAGGTTTTGTGTCAGCCGTTGTAGGTGTAACTATGGTGCCTGTTGTTGCTGCTTCAGCGGTAGCAGCTGCAATTGTTTCAGTTTTTTGCACACTATCATCTTTGACTTGCTTATGCTCTGTTACTGGTGTACGCAAGCTTATATGACGATCTTTATTACGTTTGGATAATATATCTTGCAGCTCATTTAATGTTATCGAAGATATATCCAAGTGTTCAGCATCCAATTGGCCAGCCGCTTTATTGTTATCACGATTACTAGCACTAGTATTTGGTTTCAAGCTACTTGGCTGCTGCTTGTCACCAACATTGCTGCCATCGAAAGCGTCACTCATTGCACGCTGCAATTTTTGCTGACTCATACGCAAATCGCAAGGCTGTTTCGCAACACCTAATTGAC
The DNA here is from genome assembly GCF_001853355.1 of Bactrocera latifrons. Lineage (NCBI taxonomy): Eukaryota > Metazoa > Arthropoda > Insecta > Diptera > Tephritidae > Bactrocera > Bactrocera latifrons. The sequence goes on from NW_017537168.1 coordinate 643,424, forward strand.
GTAAACCTTCAATTACAACACAAGTACGTTCACTGGTTTCCCGCAGCAATTGTTGTAATCTTTTGAATTCTTCAGCAGGTTGTTCACCAACTTTTTGAATATAATTTGCGCTTTGCTGTAGATTACCTTGCAAAAGTTCGCGTGCACTCGACTGATTCCAACGGTTTTTACATAGGGCGCTCTGCTCGCGACATAACGCCTCCACTACCAATTGTATTCCCCGCAATACAGCGAGAGCATCTTGTGCCGAACGAGCCATACTTGTTTTCCGCAGCGATGACTCACACGCAAAGAATTAATATTGTTTTCGATTATTTTGCAAGCAAAACATTTGTTTTACTTAATTATTTGTAGCGTTTTTGATTTTTTATTCCAGCTTCTATTCTAATGCGTGCAATTTTTTTCTAACGGTTGCGAAACAAATGGAAATTAGCAAAAATGGCGCACAGCAGGTAAAATGAGGTTATGCCGTTAGTTTGACGAACAGCTGATTGTTATTCACATACGATTGACAACAGCGCATACCAAAAATATTGGGACAGCGGACATTTAATTTTTGAGGTCTGACGCTGAAAATAACAAAAACTTAATTAATTTTGTATGAAATAAAAAATATATATATAAAATAAAAATATAACTTTAGCGAAAATAGCTATTGTACATAAGTAAAAAAAAGTTTTTTTAAAGCCTAAAAATTAAAAGAAAAATAAAACAGCATTTTAGCTGTAGAAAACATTCGTTTTTAATTGTTTAGCACCGATTTTACTTACTGAATATAGGTGACAATTCAGTAAAGAAAAATTTATTTAAGTACAATAAATTTCATTAAAATGTGTTCATATACATATTTTCAGTGGAATATCTTCTGCGAGTTCTAATAAAATTGCAATATAAGTACGTACGTTTTTTTATATAGCTATGCTTAAAACCACCAACTTATAAGTGAAATCGATTTATAATTGAAGCCTCTAGGTTCAATTTATAAACAAAGAATTAATTTCTATAGTTTTTATAAAATTCACATATTCTGTTTGGTAAATAGCGAATATTACTATATACAGGCGTGTTCTATGTTTAATTTTTAGTTTTTGTAGTTCTAGTTTTATAAGCGCACTTATTTGGAATTTTCTAAAATATTAACACTATGTTGCATAGTGTATATGAGATTTTATATAAATTTAATTTACCGAATTTGAATTTATCACGATGTTAACAATTTAGCTATTTGTGAATACTAAATTAAGAATAATTTTTACTTTTATGCTATTTTTCTTCGACAGCTTCTTGGTTTTTGCTCTCCTGCTCTTTATCACAATTCGGCACGTAATCTTTTTTAATGCGGCCAGCGCGTTCGAACTCAGCATCCATCAGTTCAGCGGCATGTTTATAGGTGACAGCTCTGGTAACCGGATCAAATATGCGTAAATGGGGATTTGGCATTGTATTGTGCTTTTGACCCAACGATGTATAGCCCTCCTCATATAGACGGCAGTAGGGCACTTGACGCACGAATGTGTAATACCAAATATCTCTATAGCTCCAATCGAGCAATGGGTTTATACGCATTACACTTGGCCAGCCAGCATCTGTAACCTAAATATTTTTCATAAAAATACATAGAAAATTTAAAAATTCAATATTTTTGCAAACATACCTGCATAGCATTTAAATTCTCACAATATGGATCCGTGCGTCTTGTGCCCATGAATATAGCACGTATCTCTGGCTTTTCTTCGAGTACCTGCGTCAACACATCCTTTATACAACCTTTGCGCCTTATTAAGTCTATATTATAGCGTCTTTCGCAATGTAGCACCACAGCTTCGACCTCTTCAAAACTGTTTTCCGCCTCAATATACAATACTGGCACGCGTATATGACTGATACATTTGTTGCGTTTAAAGAAGGCTTGCAATAAGTCCAGCAAAACAGTGCAATCTTTTCCGCCGTTAAACGATATCATCCATTCGTTCGCTTGATACATATGCAGAGCTTGCGCAAAGAACTGGAGGAGCAGGCAACGTCGTTTTTTAAATTTTTGTGTTATTCGTATATGGTATATACTTACCGCAAAAGCTTCCTTTTCTAATGTTTCAACACGCCTTATAGCACAATGATCTGGTTTAACATTTTCTGTCTCCGTTGTTTTGGCAAGTAACGAGCTGATAAGAGCATCGCGTTCAGAGCGTTTAATTTGTTTGGACACGCAGTGCAATAAATTGCCGATATTCGTCATTTTTTACCTATCTTATAGCGTACGCTATTATTTTAACTATTTTGTTCTATAAAATATCTGAAAGTTAGATAAATTGTAAATCTCTTTGCAATTTTATTGCAACGACACTACCTAGATGGAAATGCCAGTAGGTTTCTATGTATTTAAAATAATCTTTAGTTGCGCCTGTTTATTCAATAGTTCAGGATCACTTTAAGATTGAATAATAACTGAATATGCATGTATGTACAAATATGGCAGTTTTATCAAGAACTTTTTAAAACCACTTTACATTTCAAGTATTTCGTCTGTACGTGCGACTATACTATTGATAAATAAGTAAACAAAGGGCTTTTGTCACATCTGGGTACTTGAATATAACACGGTTTAAAATAATACATAATAATGAGCGCTGATTTAATTGTGTCGCTGAAGTAGATTAAAATGGAGTGTAAAAATAAGCATGCGCATCTGCACAAATATCACAAGCACAGCGCTACATGTACTCATACAGATGAGACGTCAAGCCAATTTGGCAGTACCCAACTTTATTAATTGCGAAAATCATGATGATTTTGTAGAAAGTGTGAACATTTCTAAAAATGCTTGAATAGTTACATCACATCCAACGTTCTCAATTAATGGCATATCTTTATCAGTTAGCTGTAACCAAGCGAAATATGTATGAAATTTGACTCACCACAACTTCAGCGCCATAGATTGAAAACGTCGAAAGTTTTTTGTATATAATTAATGTATATAATTTCAAAAACTTTCTATTTCATCGCTTTTTTAGCGAACTTTACACTACTCTTCAAGAATTTATCAACAGTAAAGCATGTTTCCAATTAACGCTACCAGCTGCACGAAGTAAATAATTTTTGAAGCATAGAAAATAGAAGTTGCGCGTAAATAAAATCGGCTTTTGAAACGAAATAAAATTTAATTTAAAAACTCTATTGAAAATGTATTTTTTTGTAGCTTTTCTTGACAGCAAATATTTAGCCAACACAGCTGATTGGATTTGTGTACAGCAGATATGTGACACTGAATATGTGTATTTTCGATGCATACCTGCGTTAGTGATGTAACTACTTGAAGTACCGAGTACGGGTACTTTTTATAAGAAAAAAATAATCGATGACACGTATACAAAAGTTTCGGTTAAGATTGTTTAGAAACACGTAGAAAGCAAAAGTAGCACTGTTGGGCAATTACCGGTGTTTTAACGATTAGGATGCTTGCCGTGCATTAATAACACAAATAATTACAAATAATAATAAAAAAATTATAATAAAGAAAATGATTGGAAGAAGTTT
>NW_017537168.1:648641-652194 GCF_001853355.1 Bactrocera latifrons
TTATTAATTTTAATTTTTTTTTTTTATCCAATTTTCATTCACGTATGTACATACTACATATGTATGCTTTATGCCGTTGTAGCGCAACTGCCACACAGTTATCTTATCATTAAACTGTTAACTATTTGATTAGATTTTGGCAAGAAAATACGAAATGATAAGAACCTACGAGTTGTTGCCGCATTTGTCATGCCTAATCAAAAATGTGCTATCAACCAAACTTAGATATGTAAGTGAGTATATACATATGTATATAAGTAAATGTGGGAATGCTATTTTTAAATGTCAGGCGTTAACTGAAATTAATAACTATTTTGTTGGCCCATATCTTAGAACTGAGTTGGCCCGCTTACCAAGTGTTACGGCGTTTTTGTCTATTGGAAAACAGCTTGTATGGTATTCGAGTCACCTTAAGTTCAACGCCTGACATCGTCTTTATCTAAATTAGTTTCAAGGACGTGTTAGTTAATCTTTGTTTTTTTTTTTTGTTTATACTATATATGTTATATATGTTTGTATGTCATAAACTAATTTATCGGACATAACCTCAAAATGTGAGTTTACTTTCTTCACATCCCATTGTTTTTGTTGTTAGCCATGTTTACAATGTTTCCGAGAGAGTTTCGAAAAATATCGCAAAAAAAAAAGTTTTTCTCAGTTCCGGCTGCGGTGAGAATCGACTCAAATCTACTACCGGACCATTTCGTACCGCTTAGCAAGCAGAATTAGTCGCAAGCTGCTAAGCTGCTTAAATTTTTTTATAAGAATCTACAAGCATTTGGCTAGTGGCTGCAAGCTTTCAACGACCGTGACCTCTTTTTGCATTAAGATCAGTTACATTCCTGCTCATCCTCGCGTTACACCAGTGCATATTCAGCCAGAATGATACTTCCTATTCACTTACGCAATTTTACGGCCCATCCCTAACAAACATGGAGGAGTAATTGCTTTAGAGCTATCAGTTGTCACTTTAGCAACTCTACCATTCTATCACTTTCGAAATTTCGGGGAATTCAATTCCACCCTATCAAGCAAAATCTCATATATTCTTCTGTATTGGCGCAGACGCCGAGGTTATAGCCGAGTTAACAACAGCGCGCCAGTTGTTCTTCTTTTTCGCTGTTTGACGCATGACATCATCCCCGTCTTGACTGACTTATAGAGTTCGGTCTTTGTTCGTCGAGAGAGGTCTTTATTAATGCTCAACTGTCTACTCAATCCGAAGAGACACCTGTTGCCAAGAGTGATTCTATGTTGAATTTTGAATCCGACGCTGTTGTTAGTGTTAATTTTGGTTCCAAGATAGACTAAATTACCTACGACTTCGAAGTTATGACTGACAACAGTGACGTGGGAGCATAGTCGTGAGTCGACAACGGTTTGTTTGATGGCGGGAGATATTTTGTTTCTAGACCCTAGGTGGTGTGTGACGATCCTATTTTCACGGGTCTTTTCGAAGATTTGGCGCATAGTGAATGTCTGGTCGATTGTTGATTTTCCAGGTCTAAAGCCGCACTGATAAGGTCCAATCAGTTAATTGTTGGCTAAAGGCTTTCACAAAGTATTCCATCCATTATGCATAATTATTCCTTATTAGAAGAGATTCCAGTTTTATGAGTAATACCACTTATAAAGTGATCTTGAGCAAAATCCAAACTTCGGTTGAACTTGATTTTTGCGCTGAAATTTTTTTTGTTTCATTGTAAACATTTCCTACAACATTTTAATTGACACTAATCTGACGTTTCATTTAAATGCCATTGTTAATTTGACAATTATAACCAGCTGCGTGGTTGTCAGCTGAAATATTACAAGTTTTAACTCCGCTTTGTGCTGCATTATTAAATATTTATGAATAAATGTTTACTGTGTCCTCCCATTCTCCAATTTGGCTAATGCGAATTTAACGATGACAACGCACTTTTGTCGAATTCAATTATTTCACCATGTTCTTCTCACCAGACAATACAACTTGACAATTTTTGTAAACGGGTTGACATTGAAATGTTGTTAAGTGCAGTTATGGTAATCTTTCAAATATTTTATGGGTCATGAGATTTAACTTTGACACTTCGTCAGCCATTCTAAGGTGGTTCAAGACTTGTAGAACTGAGGTATATATTATATAATATTATGTGGAAGGTAGCAAAGTTCGTAATCGGTTTCTAAGCTCTTTTGACGTCCAAAAGACGTTAGACTTTTTTCTGTGGGCATATTTGAAGTCTAAAATATCACGCTTGTCACAACGGATTGACCATCTAAGATGTATTCGCGGTCAGCATTTTAAGGGGATAATCCTACCATAATAAATGCCAAAGAATGTTCCATTCTTCTCGCACCCGAAGTTCTTAGTGGTGGACTGCAGCAATGTTTTGCTTCACTATAAACATACCCGGGTCCCGGGTTTCACTCTACAGCGCTGAAAAGCTAGAAAAGCTTACAGCAACATATTTTTCAACACCAAAGTGTACGAATTCCGAAACTTTTGGACGGTCTTTAACTCAGACGTTATCGAAATAACTTTGGCTTACTGAATTTGCAGCGCCACGTCAATCTGCTCCAAAAAACAGCAACTGTGAAGCGCACTTTTTCTTTTACTTTCAAGGTCACAGCAAATTTCATTTACATAATACAGCGCTTGACATTAAAAAAAGCACAACAAACGCAACAAAAGAAAAAACAACAACAAGTGAAGCAAAGTAGCGCTTCAGCAAAAACTATCGGTCACGTGTGGGAGTACACGATTACATAAAATGCAAATTGCTTTCAAGTGATAATTGCTAAAATTTAGAAGTGACAATTGAAAGTGGAAAGTAATAAACAGAAAAATCAAAATATTTAAAAAAATATACATATATAAATATAACAATTTTCAAAGTATGAACACAAAATAAAAAATCTTAAAAAAAAGTAAAATGCAGAGCAAGCACGGATTGGAGCGTGAGCTTGCGGTTTTGAAATAAAATTTATGAAAAAAGTAGAAAATGAAACAAGCGGAATAGTGGCATTTTGACAGTGATTGAATATATTTTTGATTGTGCTAACACATGTGTATGTATGTCTGTATATGCGTATGATTATATATACGACTATATACAACACGCCTGCTTATGAATATTTATAGTTATTGACCAAGCTACGCAGGCGTCACAGCTATAAATGTTGTCGCATAAATTTATTAGAGCATTTTTTTTTTATTTTCTTAAACACCAATAATTTTTTTCAACTTTTTACATAAAGTTTTTTTTATATTATTTAAAAAAAAAAATTATTATTATTGGGAAATTTTAATGGTTAAAACTACACACGACATGTATGTATAAAAATGTCAGTTTGCAACTTTTTCGGCAGCATTCACGAGTTGTCTTTAAGTCACAGAAGTGCGGAGTTCAAGTTTAATATTTGAAAAAGGATTTTTTGTGTTGATTAACTTTGCTGCGATGAATTGCGCGGTAAGTGTGCAAGTGATGAAGAAAAGTATAAAAAGTCATAAAAACTACGCACGAGTGGCCAGGAGTGAAAAACATTAATAATGAAAATTTAAATTTAAATA
>NW_017537168.1:653648-675691 GCF_001853355.1 Bactrocera latifrons
AAATAAATAAAATAAAAAACAATAAAATAAAAACAACAATGGATAGCAAAACATTTAAAATTGTTAAAAGTTCAAAATCAAACAATTAAAAAAAAACACTAATACTAAAATACATTTTGACAAAAAAGTAGCCGAAAATTGTGAATCAAACCGAAAATATTTAATTATTCATCAATATGTATTTTTTATATTTGCAGAAAAGTAGTTAAATTAATGCATTCTAATATGGTATATAATGAAATAGACCAAAAATTTTATTTTCCGAAAGAGATAACCTATATAATCGAAAAATAAATTTATCTAATTTTTATACTCTTTTGTCCCACAGTATATTTGCTATTTTACGCTTTGCATTGGCACAGCTTTAGCTGTGCTCTATAATGGTGAAGCGCCTAAGCAGAAATCTGAAACTGTTGTCGGAGCCTTACAACAACAACAACGACTGGACTCACTGACACTTCCTGGTTATCACTACAGTGGGCCAGCCGCAACAGCGCAGCAAGCATTCACCGGCTATCGCTACAGTGCGCCGGCAGCGACAGCAGTTGAAACTACAACAAGCACAACGACAGTCGGGCCACCAACCACAGCAGCGCCTACACAGCCTGCAGCTATTGGTTACATTTATAACAAGCCGTTGGCCGAAAGCTACAACCGACAACCGCTCTACCTCCACACGCCCCACTACCAGCTGAGTCATCAAACGTCAGCTTTAGCGCTCAGCGGCGATGCCGATGTAGGACAACAATTACTTTTGGCTGCCGCGCCCACTTATTATGTGCCACAAGCGGAAGTTATCAACAGTGGTAAGCATTTTGAAGCGACGCAACCCAATTTCTTTGTGCCGCGCATTGTGACAGGTGCAGCCGAAGTGACGCAAACGTCGACGCCAGCTCCGCAGGCCGCAAAGGCACAAGGCGACGAGGCTGCTGCTTTGACGGGAGGTTATAACTATGCGCGGCCGTTGAGTGACGCTGAACTTACAGCTGACACGCCAGCCTCTTATCAGCAAGCGTTCCAGCAGTTCGCTGACTATTTGATATGGCAAAGAGCGCAAAGCAAGCAGCAGGAACAAACGCGAATCGACACGCAAAAGGAGGCAAAGCAGCAACACCAAACAATACCGCACGCCGCACAAGCTTACGGCGATTCTAGTCTCCAGCAATTAAGCTTTCCTAGCGCTCACAGGCAATATGAACCCGCAACAGCGCCCAGCAGCGGCCCCATACAAACGCGTCCACAAGCTGCGCCTGTTACGTTCGCTACACAAGTTTATGCGCCAGCTACAGCAGCGTCAACAATTACGGCTGGCGCACAGCAAAGCACAAATCTGTTAGCGTCAGCGCCAGCATCAAAGCCAGCTTCGGTCGAGAAACGTCCGTTGAGCAACGGTGAACTGCTGAGCGGTGAGCGTTTCATTTCCAGCGATAACACTGTCGAGTACTACATGGAAATGCCGTCCCAATCGTTCGAACTGCCAACTTACAGCACCATGGAGATGACACCAAATCAGGAAGTGGGCTCCAATCACGACCAAAGCACTAGCCAGAGCTATGCACAAAGTAATGCTGCAAAGCTTGCGCAGCTGTCGTCGGAGCAGTTGTACCAGAATAATGTAGAGCAGGCAAATGCACCGTATTTCTATGAGCCAGCCAAACAGTTTGCGCAACAACAACGGCACACGCCAGCGCAGCAAGCGTACGTGGTTCAAGAGCAGCGCCCTGTTGCAGCAGCGCAGCAGAAAGGGTTATTGGCCAAAGCACAACAACAAAGCCAGCAATTAGCAAGTGATAAAAGATTTGCGCAAACATTTGCCCAACAATCAACAGAAGCAACAAAAGCTCAAGCGCCTCAACCGAATGCTGAGTGGTTTGCGGAAATACCACAGTGGCCGCAGAATGAGGCATTGCAGTTGCAACAGCAGCAACAACCATTGCAACAACAGTTGATACAACAACCACAAACATTGTATAGCCGTGTTGCTAAGCCGTTGGCGCAAGCAGCACATGAACTGAGAAAACCGATCCCACAGCAAGAATATGCGCAACTGCAGCAACAACAGCAATTTCAACAACAACAGTCGGAAAAGCAAAATTTTTACTCGAAAGCGCAGCCAGAGCCACGCCCTCAATTACAGGTTGAACCATTGACCACAGCAGCCGCAGACCCAGCAGCCACATTGGCACAAAGCTTTCAGCGCTTACCACCGCCCACGCAAGCCGCACAACCCTCACAAGCCACCACGGCCACAGCAAATTCCAACGCGGTCTTCAATTTTAACTCGGCCCATTTCAGACGTCCTCATAGCACCTATGGTGTACCATTAGAAAATAATAAGGCAAGCGGTTACAACTATCAGCGACCAGCGGGTCAATGAAAGGCAAGCGATGATTCCACATTTATAGTGTCTTCTCGTTGAATTATATATTTATAAGTACCGTTATAATTTTTTATACTTTTATAGAAAAAATATATTATTTTTTTACAAGTAAAAGTCCGTATTTTGACTGGGAGCGCTATATAGCTATAATAAGATATAGTAATTGTTTACCACACTCTTTGCAGCAGTCTCAAGCTTTTTTCGCTTACGCAGGTGACTAAATTTCATTAGCCAAAGTTCTTTCATCATAAAAACAGCCATTTGTTCGAACTAAACAAAACTTCAGAGTTTGGTATATAAAGAGCTTGTGACAAGCTGCTCGACAGGGGTAATGCTCGAAAATTCTACGAAAAGATGCGGCGACTAACAGATGGTTTTAAGGCCGGAGCATACTCTTGTAGAACCCCCAGAGGTGATCTAGTAACCAGCTGAAATTATAGAAGAAACACTTCTCCAGCCTGCTGAATGGCAGTGAAGGCATAACACCAGCAGATGGCGAACCCGATTTCCCGGTTTCGTTGACCCACCAAGAAAAAGTTCGAATAGCAATTATCTGTCTGAAGAACAACAAAGCGGAGGAGGCTGATGAATTGGCAGCCGAGCTATTCAAACACGGCGGCGAAGAACTGATAAGGAGCATGCATCAGCTTCTTTGTAGAATATGCTGGGACGAAAGCATGCCTGACGATTGGATTTTAAGAGTGCTCTGCCCAATTTACAAAAAGGGTTACCACACAATCTGCGCCGTAGGATAAGCCTCCTCAACATTGCATATAAGGTTCTAACGAGCGTCAGCGTAGCTTTAGGCCAACAACTGATCAGATATTCACCATGCGTTAAATCTTGGAAAAGACCCGTGAAAAGAAGATCGACATATACCACCTCTTCGTCGATTTCAAAGCTGCTTTTGACAGCACGAAAAGGAGCGGCTTTTGTGACGCGATGCCTCAATTTGGTATCCGGCTGTTGACGTTGAGCAGCATTAAAAGACCCGTCAGGATCGGGAAGAACCTCTCCGAGCCGTTTGATACCAAAAGAGACATTCGAAGTCGTCGATAATTTCGTATATCTGGGATATTATTAACAGTATTAACACCAACAACAATGTCAACATCGAAATCCAACGCAGAATAACTTTTGCCAACGGTTACTCATTATCCCCGTCCTACTATATGGTGCAGAGACATGGACGATGATCACATCTGATGAGTTTACTTTACGAGTTTTCGAAAGAAACGTTCCGAGAAAGATTTGTGGTCCTTTCCTACTTGGCAACGGTGAATATCGCATTCGATGGAAGGATGAGCTGTACGAGTTATACAATAACAGTGACATATTTCAGCGAATTAAGAGAAAGAGGCTACGCTGTCATCCGAATGGATGAAAACACTTGGAATCTTCTGTTGGCGCCAAAAAGCGAAAAGGACGAACTGCTTGAAAGATCCAGAAGTCAACCAAATTTATTTGATCCAGAAGATCTCCAAATTTCCTGCGGACGTTTGGCTGAAAAACTCTCAAAACTCAATGACCAAAAATTTTTCAGATTCAAGTTGGTAAAAGCATAAAGTTTTTTAGCCGTAAAGTCGCCTCAAATAGTTGAAAAGTCAAGTCAATGAATATGCAACGCATAAGCTACCAGGGTTTAGCTGCCATTATGAGTGCCAAAGCAAAAACTCTATGCACATGTGAACGAGTAATTGCATAGTCAGTTTTGCTTGAGATCGGATTCCATTGCATCACTTAGCCATGACCATGAAACGTCAGCGCAGCAACTTGTGCATGATGGGCTCTATGTTATGTCACATAACTTTCACTGTCGGCGTTTAGAATTACACTTCCTCCGGAACCGTAAGCGATGCCAAAGTCGGCTGGTGGTCTGTAGTCGTCAAGCAGACGTAGTTGAAATATATCAGCTTTTAAGGGAGATGCATTGCAGCCACTTTTTGTCTTTTATTTTCGTTACGGTTTCCTTCAAAACATTTACTTATTAATATGAAGTGCGACATTTTGCAATAAAAACAGACTGCGCCAACGAGGAGAGGTATAGTCAACGCATGTTGAGCACAACGAGCGGTTGCGAAGTAAATTTTACTGATAATACGACTTGGAAGGATATCAATTCACAGCATCTAAGGTGAGTCATGGATACTCAAAAAGGAATACAGTGCATAAAAAATGAAAACCGAGTTTTATTGCGTAAGAACTTTACTGCCTGAGCTTCCGATCTGAATTTTTGTACGATATCGAAGTCTTTCGTGCTGGGATTTGCAGCTTGAAGTTGAAATATGAGCTAATCTTCAAAATCTATTCGGAGTTGTGAGACGTGGAGTTAATCAAAAGTTGGTTTACGAATTGTTGCCGAGATAGAAGACTTTAGCTGGTTACAGATTCGTGTTGCTTCTACTGATATAAAAAGGGAATTTTCTAGATCTTGTGATTTTTCGCATTTTCTTTGCTTCGAAACTCGTCTAAATAATCGAAGATCATTTTTAAGATAACCGAAATCATAAAAACAACATCAAGTATATCTCTTTTTACGAATCGAAAGCTTCAGGATCTACAGCTTGATCACTCTTTTGGCAAATTAATTCATCTTTTTTAATAAAAGCATTTTTTTTTTCAGAAGTTCGAAGAAGATAGTTTTTGGTAAGAGAACTTCGTTATAGCAATAAACACTATTTACTCACAGCAAGATCTCCCAAAATCTACAGGTTCTTTCCTAATAACGGCCGAGTTACTGTCTTACGGCTTATCATATTTTCGGCAGATCATATTTCTGCCGGCAAATTCTGTTGTCATACAATAGGGACGGCTCAAAGACTATAAGCACTGTGATTTTTAGTGATATTACAATGAAAAAGTTCGATAAACATAACCTCTACAATTTCAACTTTACAGTTGACCAACATAACACTGCTATTTAAAAGGGTGGTACTACTTAAAACCATCGTCGAAGAAAGGCTTAAACATTAATGACAATGACAATGCAACTAATGATTCTTCTAGTGCTGTGGCGCTGTTTGCTTTGCTACGGCGAATCCACCATTACGCACGCCACCAAAGTCAGCAAACGCCAACTGCAGTATGGCGGCAACTTTCCGTCGCCGAGCTACCAAACACACGGCAATCAGCTAGCCAACAACTTGCTGCAAACACCACCGCTGCTCTATGACCCCGGCTACAATGCACAGCAACCACACGAAGTCGGCGCTGAGACTGACAACACAACGGACGCTGCAGAGCTCAGCACGCCGAATGCGACGCAAACACAGCAGCAACAAACACCAGCAAACCTTGGTTTGGGTGCGCGTTTCGAAGCACCCCAAACATTTTCGCACATTTATTTTCCACATGCATTCGCAACAGGCGCACAACTGGCGCTGAGTCGTACTGCGCCGCATGCCTTTCCTGCTGAAACGCCAGCTGCCTTGGCGGCGCGCAACAGCGGTCGCTCGTACAGCACCAGTTCCACTTATTTTGTACCATTGAGCGTGCTTTACCATCCGAATGCTGAAGTGCAGCCGCAGCAAAGCATCTATGCGCAACGTCTTCCGCAGCAACAACAACAAATACAGGCATACAATCAATTACCGGCGCCGTTGCCACCGCCAGCGCTCTATCAGCAATACGCGCCACAAGCAGCACTGCCGCCAACACAACCAACAGCAACGCCAACAATTACAGCAGAGTCAACGCAACTGACGCAACAGCAGCAACTACCAGCGCAGCAACAAACGTCGCTTGCTTACACGCCACCTGCCCTACCACCATTGCCACGTATGCCACACTTGCTGCCGCCGCCACCGCTACCTGCCTCTTCGCCGCTGCCGCTAAATTTTCAGGCGCCGTTTCATCCATCACAATTCCTCGGTTATATGCATGAACGCGATGCACGCGCGTCTTCCACCGCACGCACGCTACACCACACACAAGCTAATCCAACATATCCACAACAACAAGTGGAGAAACCGATTTATGAGCATTCCGCAAGCGGTACAAAGCAGCAGAACTATCAAGCTGCTGTGACGCAGCAAGCGCGCTATGGCCGTTACATTTATATGGCACCGAATAGTGGCTACGCGCTCTTCAAGGCGGCGTAAAGCGCTAAAGGATGCGGAGCAGCAAAATAACAGGTGGAAGAAGAAGACGATGAAGATAGTGAGAATATTTATGCGCGCAGAAAATTATTTCGCTGCGAGCGGTGACGGTAGCAAAGCGTCACAAAATAGGCGACGTCCATATCTAGTGTAGTACTTCTGCAACTTTACAACTAAATCTTATAGTTTTAAAGGAAATTCACCGCACATAACCACATAATATTTACAGTTATTTGTGCACAATTTGAATTAATAAAAATAAGATTTTTATAATTAGTGCTAGCAACTTTTTGTTTTGTTCTAAGGAGGTCTAGAACACAACGATTCACTGATTCGCAAAACTTGAAAAGAGTCTAAGAAATAATTTTCATCGACAGCTCATTATAATCGTAGAGAATTGCTGGAACATAGTTGAAAAACTATTAAATTTTGAGGACAGTGAAGTCCAACAGCGGAAACAAAAGCAGGCGCATTCTGAGGGACTATTTATCAGGAGCACAACATGCTTATTGTAAAGGCAAGCCAGTGGATACAGCCCGGCATACTATTGTGAGGAAGCCATTTGGGCTTGATATTGAGGGAGCTTTCAATAACGTCCTGTCGCAAGCAGTCGTAACTGCTCTGGACGGTCTTAGGGTTGAATCAAACGTCTAACACCTTATTTTCAGTCTACCGTTCGACAGTGATTGAAACTTAATGAGGCGCTCAACGAAATGTGTGGGAACCCCAAAAGTGGAGTTCTCTCTCCTCTTCTATCGAACTTGGTCGTTAATGGCCTGCTTAAAAAACTTGTGACTGCCAGGGGATTGTCTATGCAGACGATGTACAACTTATGGTCAAAGGAAAGTTCCTGAATACCGTGAAGAAGTCGACGCCGAGAATCTCATCTCGTACCAAATTGGGCAATCGAAAGTGGTCTTGCCATCAATTCAAGTAAAACCGAGATTTTATTTACTAGAAGATATAAGATTCCGGTGGCACTGCTACGGCAAATGGAAGACGTCCGTCTGGAACCATCGGATACAGTGAAATATCTAGGGCTCAACCTGGATAGGAAGCTTTCATGAAAGCCAAATATCGAAGCAGTGAACTTCTTTACTCTCAGGAGCTCTGTATCAACTCCAGCTTCAGACTTCCTGATTATTGCAATATCTTTCCAAGTAATTTAAAAGCCTTTATTTCCACACCAAAGTGATGTTTAGTTAGTAGGATACTCAATTGTGCCTCAAAATCCGTCTAAGTTGCGGTTGAGTTTAGAAAAGTTAATTATAAGAACGAACGATATCTAAGTGAAGAGTTTTAGAAGACCATTTAATTAAAGTACTCATCTCTATAGATCTTAAATATGTATATGGCTATGGAAGCTCCTGGAAGCTGTTTCAAGTCAAATCAAGTGAGGGTTGTTCCGAAACGAGAACTCGGGAGATGGCAAACACAAAAAGAGACGGGGAGATCAAATAGTGAGAACTCATTCCATAGCCGGCTTCGGAAACAACCTGCGTAACCACAATCGTCGCATCTACTTAGCCGAAATGAAGCAAAATCTGTATCCCGTCATAGTCACTTTCAGCAGCATTCCTCTAAATTTTTTGTATGTTTTCTAACGCTACAGCAGCAACAATGGACAGCGGCTGGGCTTAAGTTTAGGCATTAAAGCAAATCCACCAGAAAAACTCACTTGCAACACACACTTTTTAACATTAGACGCATGCTGTGTATTAGCCGTAATCGCAAGCACTTTACGTTTGTGTAAAATAGAGTAAAATGGGATGTAACATAAACAAAAATGCAAAACCGCTATTACCTCAGTCGCTAACTCATGATTAATTCAAGTAGGCGCCCTCTAAACAAATTTCATTTGGTGCGGTGGCGCACAAAAAGAAAGAAATATCGTTAAATAGCGCTTATAATATTATTAAAAGTCGTGCACACACACAAGCGTACATACACAGACGCGTGAACTGAAGTTTAACATTTTTATACCCTGAACAGGGTGTTTAAAGTTTGCAAGGGAGTCTATAACGTACAGAATATACACATGATTCGCGTTGATGAGCTGTGCCGGTTTAGCCATGTCTGTCCGTCTATTCGTCGGTCGTTTCGTCTGTTTGTCGGTCCGTCTGTTCGTCTGCACATAGCTGCCATACAATTAAAATAAATGCCTTGTATAGAAAACTTTTTCCTTTGACAAGTTATCTTCAAGAAATTTGGCATGGAGTACTGTCCAAATCGGCGCTATAATTTACAAAGAACTTTTTCAGATGGGATCACTATAGAATATAGCTGCCATACAAACTGAACATTCAAAATGAATGCCTTGTATGGAAAACTTTTTCCTTTGACAAGTCATCTTCAAGAAATTTGACGTGGAGTATTGTCTAAGGCAGTAATGTAATATCTGAAAAATGTGGTCAGATCGAATCACTATAGCATATAGCTGCCATACAAACTGAACATTCAAAATGAATGCCTTGTATGGAAAACTTTTTCATTTGGCAAGTTATCTTCAAGAAATATGGTAAAATATTGTCCAAATCAGTGCCATAATCACCAACAAAATTTTTCAGATCGGAATCAAAGAATTTTCTCAGATCGGATCACTATAACATATAGTTGCCACACAAGTTGAACGTTCAAAATTAAGAAAACGATCTTTTTATACCCTTTTATGCTTCATAAAATACACCTGTGTGCGGTGCAATCGAAGTTAACAATTTCTCTCTTGCTTTATTTGAATATTTTTCTTCGCTGAAGTATATGTGTGTATACCTCTATTATTATTTGCCGTTTTGCTGCTACCACACACACATACACACATGTAAGCGCGTCTACATCCTCTTCAATTGTGTTGCTGTTATCGTTTGTGGGCTAACTTATACAATGCAATCATTTACATGCCGGCCGCATGCGGTTTACTTGGGCGCTTGCGCGAGTTTGTGGCTTAAGTCTTTCAGGCAACTTTTTTCTCGTTTTCTACGCTATTTTCATTACAAATGGCATTGTTTTTGTTTTGTTTTCAGTTGGCAGCGGCTGTTTTCAAGCAGCTGCGTTGTTTTTGTTTGCCGCAAGCTGGCGTTTAACTGAAAGGCGGCTGTAGTTATTAACGCTGATTATTATTACTCGACTGTGATTGTCGGCTGTAGTGTGTAGCATGCTTCGTTTTTGCTGTTTTTGTGCTGTATTCTGCAGCGTTAATTTTCCTTCATTACTAATGAAGACTTTTTAATTAATTTTCGCCGAAAATTTCCACAATACCTGAGACGGTTGCGGTCTTTATGCGCATTTTGCTGGTGAATTTATATGTGACTTTGCGTGTGTGCACCGAAGTATGGGTGTGTTGCCAATGTATGCGTTTACGCTTTTGCCAACATTTTTCTGTGACATTAAGACAAATTTGTTTTAATGTGCTGTTGTGCGGCAATTAATTGGGTGATATGTCATTGGGTTGTTTCCCAACGCACCGCCTACAAAGTGAGCTCAAGTAGGCAAACAATTATAACAAAAAAATTTTTATAAAAAAAATTAAGACAGCAGAAAAAAAATTTAAATTAAAAGTAAAGAAATATTTGTACTTAAAAATAACAAAAAAATGTTAAAAAATTTAAATAATTTTCTTTAGCAAACAAAATTTACTTTTTCATTTTATTAAAACAAATAATAATGTGAATAATATAAAACACAAAAAAGATCATGTATTTTAATTTTAATATTTTATAAATTACAATTTTTTTAATAAAATTTAATTAGGAAAAATTAAAAAATAATTTTTTTTTTTAAACAAAAGTTAGAAAAAATAACTGCTTGATATAAGTTCATATAAAATTAATTTCATAAATTTCAAATTTTTTTTTTATAAAATGTAATTAAGAAAACTTAATAAAATAATTTTTTTATAAAATCTAATTAAGAATGGTTAAAAAAATTATACTTGCTTAAAAATGTATAAATTCTTGAATTTTAATTTTGGTATTTTATAAATTACATTTTTTTAATTTAAGTATTAAAATAAAAAAATAAATATCAAATTTAATTAAGAAAAATTAAATAAAAAAAATTAATACTGTTTCAATATGTATAAGTTCATGAATTTTAATTTTTTTATTTTATAAATTACATTTTTTAATTAAAAAAATTTAAAAAAAAGTTATTAAATTTAATTAAGAAAAGTTAAAAATATGAATTCGAGAACTTTTTTATATTATATATTTGTGAATAACGTTTAATCTGTTTCTTGAATTATTTAATTTAAATAAATTTTTAATAAAATTATTTTACCAAAATAAAAAGTATCAAGAATTAAAAAATATAAAAAATTCTATAAACTAAAATTTTTTCATAATTTTTTTTCAGAAAATTTTTTAAATAAAAAAATAAAGATAATAATCCAAATATTTACTATTTTTATTATAAAGAATTTTGTAATATTTTTTTTTTTTTGTAATAAAAAACTTTTAAACATTTTTAATAAAATTATTTTACCTTTTGCTAAAATAATTGATTAAAACTATGAAAATTATGAAATTAAAATATAATTCTAAAATTAAGAAAATATGACAGTAATACGATCTAAACAAATTGTTAGAGAATTGGAATGTTTCGGTAGGCCAATTTTCTTGAAGATGTCTCGTCAGATGCAAAAGTTTCCAAGCAAAGACTTGGGTTTGATCGTTCAGTCCGTATGCAGCTATAAGCTACTTAAACCTAGATTGGTAGCGTCTATCAATCAAACTAATGGACTTTTCTCTAGGCAGCATGGTTTCATACCCGGCAGCTCTACTTTAGGAGCTATCAGAAGCGCCAATGAAAGAGTAGAAATCATACACCGTAGATATCACAAACACAAATGAAGAGTTCTGTTGGCGACCTTAGACGTTCGAAACGCTTTCAACAGTGCGAAATGTGTGGATATAATCGACGCTACAAAAACAAAGCAAAACAATTACCTGAATAGGGCTGTGGTGTGGAATTATGTATAAACACACAATGAATACCATCGGCCTTTGGCTTCATGTTATATATGCAGCTTTGTAGAAGACGTTTTCAGTCGTTCGAAGAGATAAAACAAAATTCCCTGAATGAGCTGACGCCCATCCCAGAAAGTGCTTATGAAAAGTGTTTTGTCACTTACTTACTTTGAAGGCGTCAAAATATATATTGATGACAATTTCCGGGATACTTTTTTTGTCAAGTTTATTGTACCCTGTTCGGAATAGACTTTTTAATATTTCACTAATATGAAATACAGAGAAATTTGAAATGCACCTCCCGTGCAAAAAATACAAAAGCTAATGTAGGTCAATAAGGAGTTCATAACAATATGTGATATGACTTGACTAAGGGTCGTCTGCCAATGTTTGATTTAGCTTCATAAGAAGCAAGCGCTCAACATAAAAAAAAAAAATAAAAATTAAAAAAAATTAAATCAAGCTATGCCACAAACTAAAACGAAAGAGAGAGAGAAAAAGAGAGATGGCATAAGTAAGCAAACGATGCATATCCATACCCACCAAAAAGATGACACACACAAAAATATGTCGCACGACATGCGGTTTCTCATACAACGTGGCGACCAAGTCGTAGCCCAACAAAGTTTGGTGTATAAAAACTAACGGCATAGCTGTTTTAAGCATTAGTCGTGCACTTATCGAAGCGGCGAACGGTTTGTCGAGACGCGTATTGTTAACTTTTGAATATACGCGCTGTAACTGGTGAAAGGATAACAAGGGATTTATATACGTACACAATTAGCGCAAAGCGATAGTACAGTAAAGAGGAAAATAATTCAGTTAGAAACGCGCAGTGATGAAGTTCTTTGTAAGTTATAGTGAAAATGCGCAGAATTGAAAGAAAAGCGATAATTAAAGCCACAGTTAAAGAGAAGAAATATTAAAATATTATTTACACAAAAAAAATTAAAAAAAAAAATAGTGAGGAAAAACTATAAATAAAAAGTGTAAATAAATTGCATTAAATTTTGAAAAAAAAACGAGTTGGAAAATTATTAAAAATTCATAAAAAATAGAATGTATTAGGTTTCAGAAAATTTTGTGAAAGCAAAAATTATACATAAAAAGTAATAACTCACCGCTTTTGACTATCTATCTATCCAGGTTTTCTACGGCGCCGCCGTGGTGCTATTGGCGGTCAACGCACGCTCCTCCGCTTCATCAAAAGCTGAGCCGCGCATTAGTGTCGCAGTGAAGCCGAAACGTGAAGCGCCTCTTTCCAGCGGCTATCATGGTCCATCCTACAAGTACTTGCCGCCAGCAACCGGCGGCTACAATAGTTACAGCAGTCATGGCAGCAGTTCAGCTGGTTTCGGTGTGAGCGGTAGCTCTGGCTTGGGTTATGACTTTGCGCACTTGAGCGCGCCTAAAGTTGAGACCTACATTGTGCAAACAGAGCCCGCGCATAGCGTACACAGCAGTGGCAGCAACGGATACAGTGGTGGCAGCAGCGGCAGTCATCATTATACTACTCATGGTAGCGCGAGCGTAGGTGGTGGATATCGTTACAGCAGCAGCGCGCCACATTTCGCTACTGGTGGTGCATCCTTGCTGGGTCATAGTGGCGTTAGCGGCGGCGGCGGCAACTACAAATACCACACCAAAGCGCGTCCACATGTGCAAACATTGATAATACCGGCCAATACATTAGCGCATGGCTCAAGTGGCGGCAATAGCGTCAGTCATAGCAGTGGTTTTGGCGGTGCGCACGCATTGCATGCCAGCAGTGGCAGTTTTGGCAGCGGTGGCTATCAGTACGCACCTACTTTTGGCAGCTCACTGCATTCATCTGCGGGTGGTGGTTTTGGTGGCGCGCATGGCTCCGCTTTTGCCGGCGGTCATGCTAATGGTGGCGCCGCTTTCGGTGGTCATTCGAGCGGTAGTCTGGGCACACATGACGGTCATTCAGCTACTTACAATTCACAGCAAGGTTACAATTATAACGGTAATGGTGGTATTAGCGGTGCCGCATTTGCTTTGGGGCACAGCGCACATGGTGCTCAACTTGGTCATGGCGGTAGTGGCGGCGCAACAGTTTCGTTTAGCAATCAGGATGGTTATAGCAGCCAAGAATATGCGCATAGTGCGCCCAGCATACCATCGACAAGTTATGGCGTACCGGTTGGTCCAGCAGTGTCGTCATATCACGGCGCTGGTAATGCAGGCAGCGCATATCATAGTAGCGCTGACGAAACACCCKCCTATGCGGTGGGTCATAAGGGATTGGGACATTTTAGCTTCAGCGCCAGCAAACCGCATGCTTTGAATACAAATTTCATCTCTTCCGGCAGTTCCGGTCACAGCGAACACAGTGGAAGAGCACCATTTAAGCCATCTACCCTTTTGGGCACCACTTATGAGGTCTCCGGTCCGGCCGCTCAATATTTGCCACCTACCTCACCTGGTTACGAGTATCAATCGCATTCTGTGCTGCAAGGCGGCACAGCTGGCGGTGCAGCCGGGCATATAAATGAACCGGATTCGGCATACCTGCCACCAGTGTCAACACCTGGCGGTAGCTATTTGCCGCCTCAACATTAAAGAGCGCGTCCATCTCCAACAGCAAGTTTGGCTCACGGTGTTCGAGGCTTACATCACTACCAACTTTTTATCGCTGCTTCTTATTTATTGACAGCTTTCCGAAATTTCTCTGTAAATAGTTGTAAATGTTTTTGTTTTTTATTTTTTACTGATAAATGTATAAATAAACATATAAAATATAAATAAAAATCAGACCAAGGCTTTTAATGAATGTAGCTCAGATTTATTTTCGTATGATATTCAGCTGAATATGCGCTGAATCTGAACGAAACTAAAAAGTACAGTGAATAACATTGAGGAGTTATAAGAAATTCGATACTTTTATTTGCGCTCTAGCTCAATACGCGCTATATGGTATATTATGCCAGACTAATTGTGAAACTTTAAGTTTATTTCTAGCTGGATATGCGCTGAATTGCATTTCATACAAGATTAAATGTTTATTCTCATTATAATACTGTTAGTTTTTAATTTTCATCGCACACATTTTGCTGAGTATGCGCTGAATTGCAATTTGTACGAGATTCGACGATAATTTTCATTACAATCCCGTTAGTTTTTAATTTTCAGCGCACACATTTTGCTCACTATGCGCTGAATTGCAATTTGTACGAGATTCAACGATAATTTTCATTACAATCCCGTTAGTTTTTAATTTTCAGCGCACACATTTTGCTGAGTATGCGCTGAATTGCAATTTGTACGAGATTATATGCTATTTTCCATAATAATCATGTTAGTTTTTCAATTCTATCACCACATCTTTTGCTAAACATGCGCTGAATTTCATATTAAGGCACAAACAAATAGAAAAACACTTCAAAGTTAATTGAATGGGTTCATAACTGTATTGAAATACTAACACAATTGCCCTGAATTGCGTTATTCACGATTATTATTTAATACAATGAGACAACTATTTTTTTTTTTCATTTATGGAAAAAAGGCTGAACTGCTGAATAATTAACTTATAGTTGAAATAAATGTTTCGCTGAATATGCGTTGAATGAAATGAAAATATAGTACCAATCAAACGCGTTTAACGGAAATAAAAACTAAAACGGTTTGCTGAGTTGAGTATATACGTGGATGAGTATGCACTGCTTGCGATAAAGTCCATTATCAGTTTTAAAACAATTTAAGCCAAAAAAATCGTTTACATATAAACAAATTTTTTATTGATTGTTTCTAATTTTATATACAGAACACATGTTTTAAATGAAATAAAAGTTGGAATATATCTAATATTATAAAAACGGCAAGCTGAATATGCGCTGAATATATAGGATTTATTATAATAGCCGCAAATAATGTAAGTATTATTATTTTTGAACAATTGTAAACCGCAGTTATTAGCTGAATTGCACTAGATCTTTTCAGCAGTGCTTACATAAGCTTCTTCTAAAACAAATTTTTATTTGAAGGTTTGTATTAAAATTTCTACCACATAATCATTTTAATACATCAACTAATGTAAGCGTTGTAAATAATATTGAGCTGAATAAAAGCCGCAAACAATAAATAAAATTCTGCGTCGGTTTATTCCTGCGCCGAATTCGTTATAAAATGTTTTACACACAAAAAGTTGGGCAGAATATATAATATTATTAAGGCTGCTGCTTTACATTATCGTTCGTTAAAAACATTTAAAGTTGCGCTGAATAAGCGATGGAGTTTAAATGGTGTATTTTCTTTTTTATTTTGCAAATTCTGCTGCAATTTACTTGTAATTTTAATGCTGCACAACACTCGACCCAAATCTGCGAAACTCTTAAAACATATATGTACAAGCATACCAAGTAAAGGTTTCAAATTGCCCCCAATTTGGGTCCACGAAATGAATTACCCGCTAATAAGCAATTACACAAGCAATCTTATCTAATTTTTTTCATTTTAATGTCTTTTTTGAACCCACATCAAATCCCACTGCGCATGCTTACAAGAATTTTAAAATTTTCACCAAACACGCGCTTGGCAGTTTTTTTTTTATTAAATTTCGAAATTCAAAATCTACCAACGCCCCAGCGACAGCGTTGACATTTTAATGATGCGCTCGAATGAAATTGAAAGTTCAGTTGCGAGCGACGCCAAATTTTGCATACGCAATTGCGCGATTGTCAGTGATGTGTCAGCTGCCAAATTGGCAAGCATCACCGAAACCCTCACACACACACACACACAAAACATACATGAGAGTGATTGGGATAAACAAAGCAGCGAAATTTATTTACGCGTATGTGACACTTAAAAAGTTGGAAATTTTCAAAACTTAACCATCATTATATACACAAATGAATACTTATCAATCAAGTAATTTTCCAAGGCAGTGGTTTGCGTATTTTTCAACAAATTTTAAAGTCAGCAACCTTCGTGGTGTTAATGTTTTTCCTCTTGGCTGTGCGTGGTGTTGGTGATAACTTTCTGGCCTTGCAAGTAATTTGTGTTGATTGCCGTTGCTGCCAAGGCATGTGCACTAGAAGACTGTACGTGCGAAAAGTGAAACAGATGTTCATGTGGCATATATGACTTAATAGAAGTTATTTAGGGGTTAAGAAATGTAAAAGTGTGCGCTGAATTATATGCAATGCAGCGTCAATTCAGCACTCATATTTCATTATTTTAACTTATATAGCGTTATTAGTTACTTATATAACTCACAGATATGAGCTGAATTGTATGCAGCGATGATTCAGCACACATATTACAGTAATTTTATTTTAGTTAGCATTAACAACCACGTATAGCACTCACTGATATGTGCTGAATTGCATGTAGCGGTGATTCAGCCAACGTATTGCACCAATTTTAATTTAGTTAGCGATAGCTATCTCATATATAATTTGCAAATTTCAGCTCAATTCAGCACGCTTATAAATTGATTTTCTCTTTTAAACAGCTTTATTCAGCTCAATTGAGCACGCTTTACAACTTACTTTTTAATGCAATGGTTTCAAAATATAGTTTCATATTAATATTTTTCTAAAAACTATGCATATACACAAAATATTTAAAATAAATAGAAATGAAAGAAATTCACAGAAATGAAAGAAATCTTCATTTTATGGGAACTTTGCAAAATGTTGGATTTTACTGCATACTTTTATAGAGGCTGTATTTTTTCTGGTTCTTCTTTGTATTCAGCGCAATTCAGCTAAGTAGTAATGAATTCAGCGCAATTCAGCGCGCTTTACAAACTCGTTGTTTGATTTAACTGTGCAAAATCATGCGCTTCAAGCACAAACTATAATATTTGAGCAATTGAGAATTTATTAATTATATTTTATTGTTACCAGTTTTGTACTTCCTCTTTTGCAACTTTTATATTTAGCATTATGTACTTAGGTATTTATATATAGTATATATCACTATATATACATAAGTATAGTTTTTAAAGTCTTGCCGACTAATCGACCATCACATTGTAGCATATACGTTTGTATGTACATATGTGCATCAATTTAATATGTGCTACTAAACATTTCCTTGCGTCTTTCGCTGCCAAGCGTTTCACTGTCATTGGCACCAGCCGCAAAAACATTTGTTCAGCATTTTATTCATGGTTTGCTTAGCGTATATATAGCATAATTACTAAAGCAATAACATCTGGCGTACGCGGCAAATACACCACAGACTGTAAAGGAAGTTTTTCGACCAAAAAAATATTACGGCAATTTGTTGCAAATATCATTACGATTTGGCGAAAATTGTGATTTTGTGGAAAAGTTACATAATCTGCGAAATTCACGAATATATCATGCAACAAAGCGTAAAAGAAATTGTGGTATCTTTTCACTTAAAGTAGGTCTGTACATGGATTATGTGAAGTCTGATTTTCAAATTTTAGTTAAAGAGTTTAAAAGCTCTACAAATAGCATTACATTAGAAGTGGGCGTGGCAAATTTAGACCAAAAGCAGACATGACTCAAAATTCGGTCGTCTTTAGTACGAAGATCTAAAAATAAAGTTTTAACTCTTGATCTCGACGACACTAGCTACAACTTCCTAGCAGTGATAGAGGATAAAAACTTTTGACGCAATCCGCATTGATAATTTTTAACACTGTGTCAATCATTCTCTCTTTTCAAATCTCATTAGCTCAGACATCGCCTTTCAGCCTATCTTATAAGAACATATAAAGATTTCACAGTAAGGTTGACTGAAACCGCGTTGAAAAGTACAGCGCAAACATGCTGAGATGAAAGATAACAGAGATTTTGTGATGATAATGAATAAGTGAAGCATACTTCGTTAAGCAAGAAGTCTACTTCGAGAGGGTCTGAAATAATCTCTAAGAAATTAAACTCTTGTCTAATAGATTAACAAGGACTGTGGTCTGTACAGAAAATTTCTGCAAAGCCGCAGCACTCAAACGTTAACTGCTACAACGAATAATTATTATGAAGTGATGTGATGAGATTCATGCCGGAACAAAAATATTAATCTACACGTGCAAAAGTTTCGGACGAACTGCGGACAGATTCAGAAATCAAGTGTAATAACCCAAATCTCACTTGACGAAATACTGTTGATTCAACAGTCATCATAACTCTTGTTCACGAATTGCACAACTATATCCAGATCTTCCACACTTGACGTAGCCTTAAAACGCAAAGATATTATAGGAAAGTCAACCACAAACTACAAAAAGATGTTGGCAGACGAGAAGGGAATTCAAGAAAGAAAAGTGATTTAACGACAGAAATCCGATCTCCAAAATGCTTAATTGATAACGCCAACGCACTAGCAATTCACGAGAAAATACGATGGCGCTACTAGAATTAAATCCATATGATTTTTAGTTACACCTAACATTCAAACGGCGCTTTATAAATTTGACAGCTGACGCATCATTAGTTCGTGAGTTAAGTATATCATTTTGAAAAAAAAACAACTTTTGCTATTGTACGAAAATATATAAAAAGGAACTTCATGAATATGTGGGTATGAGGCAGCTCTGCGCCAAGTGGGAGCCGCGCGAGCTCACTTTTAACCAAGAACTACTCAGAGCAGTTTTTGGAGTTGTTCAAACGCAATAAAACTAAGTTTTTTGCGTCGATATGTGGCAATGGATGACGCATGGTTCCACAATTTCACTCCGATGTCGAATCGAAAGTCAGCCGAGTAGGCAGCACAGGATGAACTCGCACCAAAGCGTGGAAAACTGCATAGTCGGCTGGCAAGGTTGACTACCTTGATAAAGGAAGGACCATCAACAGCGACTATTACATCCTTGGAATGTTTCAAGGACGAAAACGCATTTAAAGAAAATTAAAGTGATTAAGACAGCAAAAACAGCTTCCGCATCCACCTTATACACCAGATCTAACCCCCCGGGACTATTACCTGTTCTCAGATATCAATAGGATGCCCGCCGAGAAGAAAGGGTTTTCTTCTTACTTGCTCTAATTAATAAAACGATGCACTCGCTAACAAATTAATAGCAATAAAAGTGTTAAATGAATGACGTCATGTATAGCTGACCACTTCCGCCGTCTGTCATGTACAGTTCCACACACAACTAAACAGTGTAAAGACAGTGTGAAGACAGTGTGAAGACAGTGCAGAGACGACCTTACTGCGCGCTGCTGCCTTGCATCATTTCACTATACCGGCACTCAATTGCTTTCGAAAGTGAATGTCGGCATTGTGGCATACAATTTTAAAGGAGAATAACAAAACGAAATTCAAAAACAAAAAAATCATAATACGCAAAGCATAACAAAACAAAACAAGTGGATAACAAAGACACCAAAAAATTAAATAATACTCAAAACAAAAAAATAAATTAAAAAAAATATACGCGAGTAAAATTGAAAACATAAAAACAACAACTCAAGTAAGGCATAAGCCAAAGCAGCGATAATAAAGTGACTTCAACGTAACAAATGCCAGCTTTACGTTGGCAGCTACAAATTAACATTTCAAAAAAATGAAAAAAGGGAAAAATAAAAACCAAATGAAAATTCAAAAAATTGCTTTTAATGGCAGTAGTTAAGCGTTTTTATAAGACACACTGTGATCACTTTTATAGACCATTTGGAGTACCTACAGCAAAATCAGCAAATTGCCGCTTGTACTTATGGTAGATAAGTTGATTAAAAACTTGTTTGGTGCAGTCAAGCGAGCGCCGTTTCCATGACTGTTAGCGCATAACGTTATACGTTAGTCCTTACTGACTTATTTTGCACATTCAGCGGTGCGATTTTAAAAGCTTGAACTGTTTGCTGCACATTTAGAAGTAAAAGATTGCTTTAAAAGCCGATAACCAGGCGCTAAGACAAATTCAGCACAATCCGCGCGAAATTGTAAGTACTCACAACATATTCAGTACACGAAGGGTTACATTACTAGCAATTTTAGCTTATTCAGCGCCCATATTTTGTTAAAATTTCTCTTCATCATTGAAATTTATTATTTTTCATAAGTGAAAGTAATGTAAAAACCAAAAATTATTACTTACAGCATACTTTTAATTAAAAAGGTATTATTAAAAGCCCGTAATTAAACTTTAACACAAATTCAGCGCATTCAGCGCAAAGTTTTTAGTACATAAAATATGTTCACTACACAAACGGTTACCTTACCAGCAATAGTAACTTATTCAGCGCCTATATGTTGTTAAAGTTCGTTTTCATCATTGAAATTTATTATTTTTCATAAGTGAAAAACGTATTATTAAAAACCAATAACCAGGCGCTAAGACAAATTCAGCACATTACGCGCGAAATTGTAAGTACCCACAACAAATTCAGTACACGAATGCTTACATTACCAGCAATTGTAGCTTATTCAGCGCCTATATTTTCTTAAAATTCTTCTTCATTGCAATTTGCGCTCAATATTTTCAGCATTTAAGTTAACACAAATACAATTCGAGCTATATTTTGCATATTCAGCGCACTTGTTTTGTGTAATTTTGCATAAAGCATATTTTTTCACAAGTACAATTTAACTTCCATAACTCTACATAGCACGAACTTTTGAATTGGTAATGGAATCCAAATTTTTTCCATAACTCGAAGTTTTTTCTGCATTATGCTGCTTATTCAGCGCTTACTTTTAGCTCAAATATGTGATTTACGTATTTAATGTTTTCTAAGATTTACGATAAATTCAGCGCCGTAAACGCTAACTCAACACATTCTCTACATAGGCAGCCAAACAAAGTCCTTTATAGAAAACCTTCTTCTTTTAGCTATCAAAAAATTACAAATTTGAAATGTAACGGCGTACATTAAAAACTTCTTGCTTGGCTGTGTGCTTTAAGCTTTCTGTGAACGTCTACTTTTAGGCGATTTTTTAATTTACCCAACGGTACTCGCAAACTCACTCAGTTGTTTATCAATGTGGAATGGACATAACACACTTTCAAGCTAATGTACACTTGCGTGCAAAATTAAACAGTTGGGTAAACGGTTGTGAAAGCAAAAGTCGTCGCCATTGAACCAGTTAGACGACTTCAAACAAAACAGTTATTAAATAGTAATGCAACAAACAGCACGCTTATGATTAGTAAACTGTCACAATACAATGCGGCGATGGATTGACTAAGCGAGTTAACTGTATATGCCGCACGTCAAACCATTAGCCGGCACAGCCAATCGGCGTAGCATTGCATGACGAACGTTGAACTCAAGTTATCTACGAAAATTAAGCAGTCACCGATCGGGAAGCAGATCACTTCATATGTATATATGCATGTATGTATGTATGTATAGTAGATAATAGCTTGCACAGAAAAATGTTGATTTTGATTTAACAAAATTTGGCTAACAAAACATTGACTGACGCACCGGACTGCATTAATGAAAAGAGATAGCTATATCGTATACTCTATGTACGAAATCAAAGTTTTCGAACTGAAGCCATTTTAAAGAAGGCCTGTCCAGCAAGCATGTTTTGGTAAACAAAACGTATTTTTCACATTCGTCACGTCTTTCGAATTTTAATTTTATTTTACATTTAATTTACATTTTTAAAGATTCTACTAAATTTCTTCTAAAAAATTATTTAAATTTA
>NW_017537168.1:676344-686160 GCF_001853355.1 Bactrocera latifrons
AATATTTTTAATTTTATTATTAATTTTTAAGTTTGTGGTTTCTATAACACAAATTTCTTTCTTTTTTTTTAGACACACCACCAATTTGGAGGCTTCCTGAAATATTTCAGCCCATGCACAGCTGACATTGGCCATGAAATAAACTGGTTTTGCGCACACACACGCACTCCTCCAGTTCCAGTTGATTTCTGCCCGAACGGGAAATGCAGAAAAGTGGAAAATTGGTGAAAACATATGAAGAATGGTTGCTGTAAACAAACATGTTACAGCACAAGTTGCAAATAAACACGGCATTTTGACTAAATTTATGGTTGGCTTATAAAAGCCACGCAGCTAAAGACTTGCGCTGTTAAATAAGCCATGAAGGCCGTCATGAGCGTTATTAAGCGATTGTCAGCGAAGAAAGTGCAGTGATATAAAGACGCTAAGAGCATACATATGTATACTATATATAAACCAGAAAAATATATATTACAAAAACTACAATTGTTAGTGGATAAACCGAAATGTAAGCCAAGACTTTTCTATGTGTAATAAAGGCAAAATTAATTCGAAAATAATTTACAAAAAAAGTAAACACGTTAATTTCGGTCGCAATATCCGTATAATAAATTAAATTTGAGAGGTCTATAGATAGTGTTTCAATTTGAATTAGTTCGGTTCGGTTCGGTTCGGTTTTTGGTATAAAAAAGTTTTCCATACAAACACTTGAGCTTGATGGCGCCTATATCGGTCCGATTGCTTCCAAACGAACAGCTTTTTGGAGTGCCAAGCACGTTAGCAAAGTTTCAGATCGATATCTCAAAAACTGAGAGACTAGTGGCATGTTCGAGTAAGCAACTACTGACAGGCACTGCACTGTATTTCAGGTTGTTGAGTTTTGCGATAAAATAATTGAAACTAGTTGAAGGCGTGTCATCTCTTTTTCGAAACCCGAAGGTCGTACAGCTAGAAAACGTACTTGACAAGCACTCAGCAGCTGTAATAGACCATATCCAGCTCATTTTGGGTTATAACAGACATCAGAAGCATTTCTCACGAAGAAGCGCTATAGTTTTGAAGTCCTTTCTCTGCTGCTACATGTAGTAAATAGTCAACCGCAGTTAAATGAATGCTAACAGCGCAACTATTAAGCCCCCAACGATGCTTGGAAAACTTGCTTGTTGCTCTCACATGTATTTATAAGACTGCATTGACACATTTTATAACTATTTCAATTAATTCTAAATAAATTGTATAGAAGTAACCACTCACTTTCTCAATTAGATGCTGCGTGACGTGCTCACCTTGCATAGATCCACTTGGATCGCACAAAAAAGGCAGACACTACTATTCACGCTCTTAATGTTCTACATCATCACACTGTCAGATGCGCATCCTGTCTCCATACCGGAAATAAATGGCAAATCCGGTAAAAATATTGCCGTTTCATCTTCAAATCCCACATTGCTGATCAAGCCGAGCCCACAGGACGCCCAATTGAACTCGTTAAATGCCTATGCCACCAACTACGGACACTTTGCTGCACAATTCTCTAACAATGCCGCGCAAGGTGGCAACACTAACGTGCACACAGATGGCAGCACGACCGGTAACACAAATACCAACCATTTTAAGGCATCTTTCAAATTGCCCGAGGTGGAGAATAATTTTACACCAATCCAAACATATAATAACGGTAATAGCATGCCGCATGCGGCGCCTTTAACCGCAATTGCCGCGACGCCGAATGTCAACAGCATTGCCAACAATAACGCACCACAAGCCACACCCGTTATAATGCAATACCTGCCACATGTAATGCCGGAAACAGGCGTACAATATCTGCAATTGATACCGACGCGTCCGCTTATTGTGCCCATAAGTCCGTACTTAAACGGCAATGCGCCGCCTGCGGCAGCACAAAATGCCGCCAATGCTGCAGCGCATGCGCTACACCCACCATTAGCGGCCGCCATCAATGCTGCACCAATGGACTATGGCGTCCGTTCACCGCCAATATTGGCCGCCGAGCCCATTAATAGTCAACAGCATGTTGCCGCGACTGCCGCTTTGATAGATATGTCGAATGCAGCGCCGCCGCCGCCGCCATACGGTATACATACATACGCCAATGCCTTACAGCCGTATCGCAGCAGCTATCGTATAAATCGTGAAGCGAAGGGTAAGAATTTTCCCAGCACATTGTCACTCAATATGAACGAATACATACCGGGCCCCAATGAGACACTGCGACCGCTATATATGCGCGGCAGACCGTGAATTTGTTGGATGTTGAATAACGATTATTTTGTTGAAAAAAATAAGGAATATATACACACATACATATGTACTTTGGTTAGTAATAAAAAAAATTTTGTAAATATATATACATATTACAGCGTTTCTGAATACAGTGGGGTTTAGGTTTTAAGCTCTCTGCGTTATATGACGCTTACTTTTCCGATAGCTCTCAGACCGAACTGACAGCTTACACATATTATATTTCTTGACAACCGACGGCTCAAAACGTCGAAGGGACACTACTCGAACTCAGGCACACCGAGCGCGGTCAATCAAATAATTTAGTGTAGATCAAGCTTTGAAATCGGATAAACTGTTAGTTTTAGTGTTAGAAATGACTGAGATCTCCGAGAAAGTTCTTTAGCAATTCCCACAACAGCCGGTTCTACGTATGGGAATTGATCCGGATATTAACCGGCCAAGGACTGTTATTTCGGTGATTTAATCAGGTTTAGATCCGTAAGTATTAGTTTAAGAGGGTTCTTTTGATTGGATTCAGATAACTTGAAAAAGTGATATCGCACCTAAATTGGTCACTTTCAGAATTTCTGTCGATATTTTGCTTCTTGCGTTTTCGGCTCTATCGAAGCCAAAATCTAAAATGCGGTGTTCCGTTGTTGAAGTTCTGTAAAATTAGATGTCAGTAGTTTGTAAAATTATGAATATAAATATATATATATGGGTGATATATGGTTAACGCGCTATTTGCATACCTCAGTCTAAGTGTGTAAATTGCAATATACCCAAAAGTTGTGATAAAATGCCAATTCTAATATTTTTCAGCAGTGGCAGCTCTCTCTCTCTCTCTCTCTCTCTCTCTCTCTCTCTCTCTCGAACTAAAGAGTTTCATTTCACTTTTTCTTAGCTTAGCCTAAGTCATTCTAAACTCTTTAAGTCTCTCAACACAAAGATAGAGACAAGAGTAATATTATTATTACGAAAACGCAAAGAGATCGCTTCTCTAAGTTATCGCTGTACTTAGTAGCTCGGTTGTAGAAAAATGTTTTAGCTTCAGTATTGCGCGAATAGCAAAGTCATAGATTTATTTATCATAAAAACATCAATACAAACCAACACTCAACATCTCGAAATAGCACAATGCTTCGACATACAACTAAATATCAACTGCATTAACAACAAAGCATTGTTAACCACGCCTTAAGCTCCCGAACGAAACGAACCTCACATACGAATCACAAACGAGAAATCGCTGAGCAGACTTTATGCGAGCGCAACAATTCACCAATCACAAAGCAGTTTGCCTACAGTACGCTGCAGCATGTTCAGCAGTAAGTGGACAATCATTTTTATGTTTTAAAATTTCAATTAATATTTTTTTTAAGAATTTCATAATTGATAAACAATTTCTAATTGCATTCTACTGCTAGATAGATATTTAAATGAACCATAGGCATATGGAAAAGATTTTTAGAGTGAACAAAGGCATTAACTACTCGAGCGAAATTTCAAATTTTGAGAATTTTGTTAATTGTTACCAACTTAAGTTGGTCGGCAATTATTGATTGAGGAGTAAGGTAAAGTAAAGGCTAGCTTTTCAGTTATTCAGCGCACAACTAGATATGTTAAACATCTTAAGAGTCTAAGAATCAAAACAATTAAAAAGAAATTACCATTCTTCTAAAAAATCAGTCACCTTAAGTCTGTTTATTCTAGTGACAAGGAACGTCAAATTACCGTACTAACAATTTTTAATGTAGCCAGATTGGAAAAAACCAAAATTTTTGAGCATTTTATTTAAGATACCCAACACTTATTAAGATTAAAAATTGTTACATATTGGATAATTATTTCATTCTTCTGTTTTATGATTTCATAGTAAATTTAAAAACGGACTTTTGTACTTTCAATACTTAACGAAGGGATTTGAGCTTGTTAGCTTTCATGTAAGGTTTTTTCATAATCATTTTCAATTGAAAATTAATACTATGATGCATTACAATATAAAAAATATTATCAAATACATTAAACTTTGCGTTTTCTTACAATTTCAAGGCGGCCGCAACAAATCCCTGCGTCCACATATCTTTTTGTTAGATTTTCAATCTGGCAGTACCAGTCGTTCCAATTGCCAAACGTCAAAACCAACGCAATGCAGGCAACTGTCAAAGTGGAGTAGGTGAGTCAGAGAATGTATAAGAAAAGTATCTCTAAGTTCTCTGGGTGAGTTGCTCTCTCATGTCCAATGACAGGAGCAACTCTTTATTTCTGTTGGCGTGATTCGCTTAGAAAATAATTTATCTTTGGCGAATAAGTTCAGTTTACTTTAGCTATTTATTCCGGTTTATTTAGTTGTATTGTGACAATACGTCACATATTGATTATTGTTTCTGCAGAATATTGTAATAACAGGTGATGCTTACATCAAATTTACGCGTTTCTGTTAAAGTTAAATAAAAAGGTTTCTTTAGGTGCATACTATGAATTATATGCGGATCTATCAAGCTGCAGCCTTTGAGATAACAACAACAACTTTTCAATATTTATATTATTGTTTACAAAACTTTCGCCGGTGAAGTGTTATTTGTTGTTAATTCTTTTCAATTTGTTGTTAGGGCAATTGAAAGAATAAAACGTCAATCCACGTACATTGTGCTGCCACAGAGTGTCAATTGAGTTAACGATTGTGAAAAAGAAAAAAAATCTAAAAAACCTATAATGCAAAACAACGTATCATGAAAAAAATCGAAATTGAGTTTTTTAACGTTTCACTACATCATATTACATTGATCTATTATATCGTTTTTCTTCCGCATGTAAATTTATGAAAAGTGATGTTACGTTATTTTGCATTTCGAAGATATGTGTTAAAAGAATATATACTAGAGCAGGTCGATTGTTTTCTGTAAAATGTTCTACAGATCATTCGGAACAACTTTGCCCTACAAACTATGGGTCTAAAGCCGGTTCAAGCCATATATTTTAAAGGCGAAAGTTTTAGGGATCATAAAAATTGTCTGAGATTTAGAAAAGCATCCCCCGATTTCGGACTTAAAAAGTGTATGTTACCGCTGACTCATGGTATATGAGATATTTGATTAAAATTCAAAAATGCAGCTATTCGGTTCTACGTATTTGTTTTGTATTAAATAATGATATCATTGAGATATCTGAATTCAATAACCAGTAAATCTACACTATATAACTAGAAAGCAAAGAGAGAGTTGAATTTAATTATTTAAAATATTTTCTTTAATATGTTTTTTTTTTATTACGAAAGGATAGTTCATTAACTAGTAATGGCCACAAAACGTACGAAAAGACCTGCTCTTCAGACCAAATACAGTGAGCAGAACCGCTTCATGGAAAAATTAATGGCGAAAATATTTAGCTTCTACGACGAAAAGTCTCTAACCGATGTCACATTTAAAGTAGCAAACGCAACGGCTCTGTAAGTATTGCTTTGTCCTCAGTTTACATAAAATGATTTAGATTAATATTTTAAATTTTTGGATTACACAGTGTACCCGCGCATCGTTTGATACTCGCAGCAGCGAGTCCTTACTTCGAGAACCTTTTCAAAGGCAATAAAGGCAATAATCCTATCATCGAGATAAATGATGTAGATAGCGATATTTTTGAGTGCCTAATAACCTTTTGCTACACCGGTCAGGCGCTGATTACCGCTAACAATGTCGGTGCTATGGTAAAGGCGGCAATCGTTTTGCAATTGGACGATGCCTTGACCAGTTGTGTGGACTACATTATGACACAAAGCGATGAATACACATTACATGATGCTTATACGCTAGAGCGTGAAATTCAAAGTGAGCTTCTTAAGCAGAAATTCATCGAATACGAAATACAGAATTTTATGGAGGTGAGTCTAAATATACACGTAGTGTCTCACAATAGCGGTATTTGTATAATTGAAAATTTGTTTCTGATAATACTAGATCAGCCAAACCGACGAGTTTCTGAATTTTAATGTTGAAAGATTGAAATATATTCTGGAATCTGACAATTTGAATATAACTTATGAGGAAGATGCCTACGATGCCATAAATCGCTGGTTCAATTACGATATTTCTGCACGTCAAGAACAACTACCACTTTTATTAGCTTGTCTCCGGCTTCCGCAATTCAGTATCGATTTTCTATTGACACACATAGAGCCATTACCTGCTGGTGATCCACTGGCCTTCAAGGCGTTATCCGAGAATAGAACACCTGCAGCACGGACTCCGTTCCCACGACGATCGGGTCTACGCAAAGTACTGTCAACTAGGCGGAACTTTGCTGCTACAACAAACGCAACAACACGGACAAAGAAATACAAACCAAAACCACGTCAGCTCAGCGCTGGAAATTGTGTGAAAACATTTCTGGCATTTTGCTCAGGGGTAAGCGCATACTGTGGCTTATATTCAAATTTTAAAATCTTCATTTAGTGTACGTCCAATATTTTTGGAATAGACGAATCCGAAGCTGCTGCAATATAACAAAGTTGAGGACAATTGGCAGGAATATGCGAGCATAAAATGCGACCACATTTGTTATAGAACTATTTTAAAGGATGATAATATATTATTTATTGGCGGTAATAAAAGTGGTGTCACATCCAACACCGTCCGCAGCTGGAATATACCGAAAAAGACATGGCAACATTTGAATTTGCCTGCCATGAAACAAGCAAGAAGCTCACACTGCATTGTCGAATTAGATGGTAAGATCTACGCGATTGGTGGTTTTGGGGATAATAAAATTCTGCAGTCGGTAGAGAGGTAAATACGTAAAAATCTGTAACGAATTAATTAACGATGATGATTTTGAGCTTTAACAATTAAGCTTAAAGCAAAAGCACTATAGGCCAGTGTAGCTGATTGACAAAACAAAGTGCTGCTACCTTTCGGGAAACGGAAATTGTGTAATGTGCTATGCGCTCATTGCCACTAAGACCGCTAGTCCAAAAACTTGATAAAGTGATATCAACAGGATAGAGAGCATGCGCAGCTGATCATGAAATATTATAGCATTGTCTTTTTCAAAGGAATGCTATTAACTTTAAGTATAGTCCACTGTCTGGCATTCTAAGTTTACAATAGACAATTTCATCATCGATGCTGATTTAAGCGGCAAACGTAATGCCTCACATATCAATTTTAATATTTGCATTCTGTTTTTGTTTATTTCCAGATATACGGCATGCGATGGGTGGGAGTACGTGCACAATCTGATTGTTGGACGAGAAGGTGCCGGAGCAGTGACTTTTGGTGGTAAAATTTATATAATGGGCGGTTATAGTGACGGTGAAGAATTAAAATCCGTCGAGAGCTACAATTCGGATTCAAATACTTGGACTCCTTGCGCGGATACGATACTACATCACTCTTTACCTGGTGTAAGTTAGATAAAAAATATAAGTTGGGCATTGTCATATTAATATATAAAATAGATAAGAATCCCATTTTAAAGCACTTTAGGTCACTTTTTAGGCGTTACTACCTAGCTGGAACGCACCCATACTATCGCGGTTAAGGACTATTTTCATCAAAAACATTTATTAAGTCTACGAACAAAATTCGAAGAGTAGTTAAAGCTGTATAACTGCTAAAAGAGCTTTTTTAAGCTAAACAATTTGTAAGAACTTAACACCAGAGTGTCTCTAGAGTTTTTAAAATCTGTAAAAGTAGTTCAATTTTAATAGA
Source organism: Bactrocera latifrons (assembly GCF_001853355.1). Lineage (NCBI taxonomy): Eukaryota > Metazoa > Arthropoda > Insecta > Diptera > Tephritidae > Bactrocera > Bactrocera latifrons. Next base: position 684,294 of record NW_017537168.1, read on the forward strand.
AATTATCAAAAAATTGTCTGAACAAAAAAAAAAATAATAATAATCACTGATTTATCGAGCTCTCTTAGTTCAACAAAATAATATTAAATAAAGTATTTCTTGCTACTTTTTATATTACAGGTAGCTGCACATAATGGTCACATTTATGTTTTAAGCAGTATCGGTATTGAACGATACGATCCTCAGCAAGACACATGGACACAGGTACATATATTAAGTTGATTTATGCCAATCGCTTGATCTAAAAAAAAAAAATATTCTTGAAAACATTTCGCAGATTTGCTCTTTGGAATTTGGCCGTGGTCTTATAGCTTGCGCATCGCTAGACAATAAACTGTGGGCTATTGGTGGCACCTCCCAATCAGGCGAAAAGTTAGAGTTCAATGACTGTTGGGTGGAAAGGTGCTCACTACCCACAAATGACGTTTATAACTGTTTTGTTGTGCCTGAATCCTTGCTGTCGTCGAAATGATTCAATAATAATATAATTATTGTTCCTTTTTCAATTTAAAACTTCGTTTAAAATAAATACTTTTATAAAAATAATACTATTGTCATACAAAAATAATTATTTTGAAAGCAGGGTATGGTCCTAAACGTACTTGAATTGGAAGCTAGGAATCCGTCTAAATTTCTATGCATCCATAAGTTTGACAACTACTGGTTTAATAAATATGTATATGCTTAGATATGTATGTATATTTGTACTAGATGTTTAATAGAACTTTTATTAAATGCTTTTCGATTGTACGAAAATTATGTAAGAGAGCCAGAGAGGAACGGCACTCTTAAGAGCGTGGCTACCAACAGAGTTGGACACAAAAATAATGAGTGCTTTTATAAATTTCACAGTTGTGATAATAATAAATAGAAAGGCTAAAATATGAAATGAAAAGTAATCGAAATAATTTTAAATTTTTATGTAGAATTGAACGCAGTAACTTAGAACAGCACAAAAAAGATTAAACAAGGCCCAGAGCTCAGCGAAACACTGAAGATTCACTATTTGGTTACAAATAAATAAAGAGAAAGTAAATCATGTTTCCTATTACAATAATTTCCTTTTTCACTTCACTTTCTACACTTCGGTTTTTGAGATATCGATCTGAAAGTTGCAACAAAAAGCTGCTCATTTGTTGGAGCTAGTGTTATTGGACAACTGTAGCAAATAGCTGCCCTGGAAACTAAACCAACAAAATCCAGCCCTTGTATGTTTTGTATTTGACTAGATATCTTCACCGAATTCAGCATGATAACTTCGCAATTTCAATTCAAGGCAGTTGAGTAATGTTTAGCCCACCACTGTAGTTTGCATATGTGTTTTGTTTACTTATCTATTGGCGAGAACGGCGAATGATTGCAGAGAAAATCTGCAAGCAATCACACAGACGGAAATGTTTGTATAAAATGGTAAGTTGCTGTCTTGGAAGTTCAGAGAGTTAAGAAGCGTCTGCGCGGCTTGGCTTAACGTAGAATTATAATTCGTATTCAGCTGACTAAAAAGTAGTGCGAAAGTAATAAAGTAAAACGGTTTTTGACAAGCGAGCAGAATATACATATACATACATATGTTTATTTGTGTACAGTTATACGTCAAAGTTACAAGAGTCTTCAAAATTCAAAAACAATAATTATGAAGGTGTTTATAATTGAAAAATAAAAAAGAAATAACGGAGAATATTGAGAATTTCATAAATTTGATTTTTTAATATGAAAAAAAATATATAATAATTGTGCCAATAAATAGACAATATGCCAATGTGCATAGGGGTGGGTCAAAAAAACGAATGTTTTTTTTTTCGGTTGGTAGAACGAAAAAATGGTTGGTAGACAGCTTTCCATTCCATTTCCAAATTTAAAAAAATTT
>NW_017537168.1:687160-688758 GCF_001853355.1 Bactrocera latifrons
TACTAAAATGTATTATTTTTTAATTTTTTTTCTTCTATTTAAAACTTTTTTTATTTTCCAAATATTTTGTTCAACCCAGCATTTCTAATAAAAATAAAATGCATTCAAAAATAATACACACTAAAACATTGTTGTGATTAATTAAAAATGCAGCCTTAAATTTGTGTATATTTTCTTTTTATTTCTTGGCTTTGACACTTTTCTGCTGAACATGTTTATTTTACCGTATGTCTGTATGTATGGCACACACAAAGCTTACTTTTAAGCTTCTTCTGCCGCAAAAAGTGAATGTACATTGCGAATAGTAATTGTTAGAACAACAAAAACAAAAACAATAACTAGTAATTTTCTGCCCAATCGCAAGAGACTGCCATCAATTCCATTTCCACGCCATCAGATGCGCTTTGGCTTGGGCACACACGCACATATACACATACACAACACTTTTTTTCAATTTTTTTAAATTTTTTTACTCCGAGTTGACCACGCGATGTTTGCGAGTTTCGTTGGTGACTGGCCGAATTAATTCAGTGCATTAATGGCTGCAGAGCAGCTGCACTAACATAAACAACACATACATACAACTAAATATGTGAATACAAGTCATCGCTAGGCTTAATCTGTTAAAGTCATATTTGGGCTTTACTTCGGAAAAAACCGTCAAATTTTGCAGAAAAATTCACAAAATTTTAAATTTTGGACTTTTCGGCTTACGGAAAATGCAGTTCATCAATGGCAAGCGATTCCATAATATGCAGACAATTTCGTTACTGGTTTTTGTTAAAAGTCTATTTTTTGTTTTAAAATATTTGGAAATAACAAGGCTTAAACTATATTGGTGCGAGTTGGTCATTAGAGCAGGTTTTTGACATCACACGAAATGATTATGCTCATTGGCGAACATACTATTAGCGTAAAAATATGTTTTTTCTAACATTTTTATAAATAATTTTAGAAAACAGTAGTATTAAAGCGACGTATAAAAAAAAACATCATATGACAAAACGTCGTATGGTAAAAAATATATACATATGACGAGACATCACATGATGTATAATAAGATATGAGATAACAAAAGCTTAATAGGGAAAGTAAATAAATAAAATAAAATAAACAAATATCATATGATGGGAAAATCACATGATTAAACATCAAATGATGTCTTAACGGATATGAAGAAGTATTGAAAAAGAAAGCATAAAATATTCAAAATATAGCATATGATAAACAAATCATCTGACTAAACATCATATGCTGTAGATAATCCGATATGATATCACAAAATATTCACAAACAACGCAAAGAAACAAACAAATTAAGCGTAGAAAAGATATTTGAAAATAAACCATAGAAAGAATATATAAAAAATATGTCAGCTGATAAGTCCGAACTATGTACAAACGGTTATTAATGAATTAAATCATGTTTAGAACTACTAAAATGCATACATAAAAAACACTGATGTAATTTTCAAATAATTTTTTCAGTTGGTCTGCATTTAATGCAAGACCAGCGCAAGCCCTTACTGTGAAGAAGAGAACAACAACAACAAAAAATTTAAAAACTATGCAATAAAAAAATATTAAAAATTAAATTTA
>NW_017537168.1:689788-691246 GCF_001853355.1 Bactrocera latifrons
TTTTAATTTTTTATTTTGTTTTTTCAAGTAATTTTTATAACTGTATACTTTTTTTAATTTCGCTGCTTTAACTTTCATTTGTCATGCATAAGTATGTAAAAAAGTATGACATTGCCAAAAGTTGGATTAAGTGTTTTTATGTAATTGTGTTTTTGTTGTTCACTCTCCACAACCTAATTTACATTTTATTTATTTTTTTGTTACCTTTCACCACACATAATTAAGCACTTGTGCACACTTTGTTGAATGCCGTAAAAACAATTGCTGATGACCCTTCAACAATTGTAGCAAGTGAAGCTTTATTAAAATTAAGGCAGCGCCACGTGCGGACGGAACCAACTGCATTCCCCATAAAATGAAAGAGCAGTAGCACTAGTTTGCAAATATGAACGTTAAAGAAGAAAGAAGAAAAATTAAACTTTTCTAAGCTTCCAACTAAGTTTGGTATTAGTATGTCTGCAATTTTCGGAACGCTTTTTTTTCAAATTTCAGTTTAGAACCAAGCTTAACTATGAAAGTAAAAATCTTTCGAAATAGACTAGTCGCTTGGAATAAAAATGCTCTCCGAGGTTTTCAAAGAGTAATCGTCATTGATCTTAATAAAATTCTTCTTAAAGATTTTCAAAGACTTTGAACCAAGCTCATCCAAGAAAATTAGAACTTTCGAAAAAGTCATCTTTCTAGGAATAAAATTACTCTCGTAGGTTTTCAAAACAAGACCGACATTGATTTTCGTTAACATTTCGAGTCAATGTCGCTTGCAACATGGCCTCAGATCGGCTATAAAAACTGCGTTCATATACACTCTCCCTGCTTTTAGCGACGTGTTATTTTTCTCTTTAATTCTTAACACTTTTTGAGAACTCATTCTAATTTTATAGGCTCCTGCAACCGCTCACTCTCACATTATGCTACTCGTGTTACACATGTCTCTCGTCTTGCTCTGCCAAAATGCTTACAGCGCCACACCAGAGCGACAGCGTTTGAAAACGCTGGACCACGCTTATCAATACAAGTCACCGTCTGTGTCAAACACACCTTATGCACAGCGTGAAGAGTCAATCAGATTGCCTAAAGTGCAACAACAACAAAAACATCAACCAACAAGTTTCAATGGCATGGGACGGTTTTCACAAAATTATAGAAGCACAGACTATGAAAGGCCGTTATATGCCGCTGATGAGCTGCAACATGGTTATTTTAAGGCTTTACAACAACAACAACAGCAGCAGCAGCGAAATATTGATAGTATTTACCATGCGGCAAAGCAGAAATATATGCAGTAAGTATATAGACTTATGTACATTGACTTTTCTTTGTTTTGGTTTTTGAAAAAAAAATTATTTCTAAATTTGCTAAAAGAAGTTTTTAACACCAATTATTTCAATATCTAATTATATTTTTGGAAAAAAAAAATTTTTAAATTATTTTAATTTATGTTTTAAATTTACTAAAAAA
>NW_017537168.1:691677-693171 GCF_001853355.1 Bactrocera latifrons
TATGTACATACATACACATATCGGTTATCTATTTTAAATAAATTTCAATATTTGTTTTTTATTGCAAAAATATGACCAAGTTTTACTGAAATTAATTTATTTAAAAAAATACATACTTGATTGAAGATCTGTTATATTAACTAAATTTAAAAAAAATGTTAGCAATATTATTTTTAATAAATATTATCATATCATTTAAAACAATAATGAAATAATTTTTTTTTATTACTCATAAATCCCAATTTTTAAGCAGCTTAATTTAACTAGTTTTAATAACATTACTTATATTTTAATTTTTGAAAAAAAAAAAACGAACACCCCTAATAAAAAGCTTTTCATAAAAATAGTTGCAATCTACACTTGAGCTTTGCCAAAAACCATAAAATAAGCTTTTTCTGTAACAACACTCACTGACCGTGAGTGATTCGCGTCCACACTTAGTGAACGAAAGACTTAAGCGACAACCCTGCTTTAAGCAAAACAAATGAAAAGCTGTCATTGACCAACATCCAGCTGGAGTAAAAGCAACAACACCCACAGTTTCAATAGCAAAACATTTTCCTGCAGATTTTGCATCAAGATATATATGGATATGCGTGTGTATGTGAGTGTGTAAAAATACTTTATGCAAATTACTGTGTTCATCTGCCGCCGTTTCCTTGTTGGCACTGCAGGTTTTACAGGTAATTTTGAACACATTTGCTTCCTTTTGCGAGGCAAAAGCTATTGACAGCAAAAACAAAATATTGAAATGCATTGTATGGTTCGCGAACAGGCTCTCTTGACTGGGTTTGGCACGGAAACATACTTACTCATACTTAGGCCTTTTTCGATTATATATTTGCACTAGAAGCCATGTGACCTACAGAGTTAATTATAGTTGGCGTATGCGATATTAGTAATTTATTCAAGGAAAAAATATAATAAAAAAATAAAATAACATAATAGACTTTTTTTTTAATTTAATTTGATAATTAAGTTAAAATTTACAATTTTTTAAAATTTAATTTTTATTGAAATTCTATTTTCCTCTTGAAAATTAAGTAAAAAAACTTAAAATGTTTTAATTTAAATTTTTATTGAATATTTTTCTTACTTTTTAAAATTAAAGTTTTCGTTAAAAATTTTGAATTAATATAAACTTTTTTAAGTTTTAATAATGTTAATAATTTTTTTTTTTTCAAAATTAAACTTTTCCATAATCAAAGAGTTTTAAATTTGTTAAATTTTTTTTAATTTGCAAATTTTAATTAATTATTATTTTGAATTTTGAAAATTTTACTCTTTCTTGAAAACTAAACTTTTTTAAGCTTCCAAAACTCTAATTAATTTTTTTTTTTAATTTTGAAAATTAAACTTTTCTATAATCAAAGAATTTGTTAAACCAGAGATTTTAAGGAAATTCCTTAAGCAAAATATAAATTAATGAAAAATTAATTTTTTTTAAGTTCAGAAAATTGTAATTAATTTGTTTTTTTAATTTTGAAAATTATA
>NW_017537168.1:693841-700985 GCF_001853355.1 Bactrocera latifrons
ATTGTACACTTAATTATAAATTAAGTGAATATAGTTAGTTAATATATACATTAAGTGAAAATACCGGATTATTGTTAAAATTTACATAAAAAAAGATGTTCACAATATATTAAAAAATAATTCAATTTTTAAAATATCAATTTTTTTTTAAATTAAAATTGCACTTTACATGCGCGTGCGCAAGCATTTCAATATTTCTACTTTTCACAGAGAAGCGCAATAATTGCTGCAATTGGCATTTGTCAATCTAGCTGACAGCAACAACACCAGCTGATGCGTTACAGCGCATGCGTGCCACCACAAGGGGCACAGTTAGACATAGATACACACACACATACACATTTATTTCTTACATTACAACAACGAATTATTAGATAATTGCATTGTTAGTAACACATATTTGTAATGACTGTTGTTGTTCTGAAAGTTATAATTGTTTCGAATGCATTCAAATGCGCTGTGTCACTGCATGTGGTATGCGCCTAAACAACAACCAAATGACTGACTGGCTGACTGATTGACTGAGCGAGTGAGTAATTGTTAGACATGCGCATGCAGCAGCCGCAATATGCCAACATACCGTTACAAAATAATGCGGTTAGCCATTTATTAGCAGCACGCGGCGGGCGGCATTAATAATAAAAGCATTAAAAAAAAAATACACAAAAATAATTAAAGCGCACAAAAAATGTGTAATAAGAAATTGCAATTGTTTTTTAGACAGAGAAAATAATTAAACGGTGAAATGCGCTCCGGGTAGGAAAATCGCAATAAACAGATTAAGTGACTTACAATGTTGAACAGCTGGGGAGCGCACAGTGTGTCGTTTGGCATGATTTTAGATGATCAAATGTTATGTTGTTAAGATTTTACGAAACCCCCGGCCCAACAAAATCGAGATCAGTACAATTCGGATTATGGTATACGGAAACCCGAAATGGATTAGTTATGACAAAGAGCTGGTGAGAGCAGCATTCTGTCACTTCAGTAGATAAGAGTGACATCTCACCGAATAGGCTAAGCATCCATAAGGACTTATTTCAACCCTCGCGTGACCTCCCTGCTTGAATAGGTAACCACGGAGTTCATATCTGTCTCTTATACACATCTAGATGTGTATAAGAGACAGATGACAAAGAGCTGGTGAGAGCAGCATTCTGTCACTTCAGTAGATAAGAGTGACATCTCACCGAATAGGCTAAGCATCCATAAGGACTTATTTCAACCCTCGCGTGACCTCCCTGCTTGAATAGGTAACCACGGAGTTCATATAGACATACATGCAAACAAGTCAATAATCATCGGAATTAAGGTAAAAACCCGAGTCGAAACCAAAAAAAGCACGCCAAACCCGCTCAAAAATCAAGGTGATGCTCATTGTTACTTGGGATGTTCGTAGTAGCATTATGCATATGTTTCCGCGGGTCAGGTGGCCAATAAGGAGTTCTATTTGGCCGCATTGAGGTGTTTGCGTTAGAACATCCGTCGAGAACGGCCGGAATTGTGGAAGAAAAATTCACGGATTTTACACGATGATAATGCAACGAGAACTGCAAACCTGAAAATTGTTTCGAGGCCCAGAAAAGTCGTCAGCTGCTGTTAGTCGTCACAAAAGTGTTTAAAGCCACAATATTAAATTTTGAATACTAGATAAATTTTTAAAGAGTTAACCTTGTTAAATCTGTCGCTAAGCTTTTTTCTTCTTTTTACATTTTTTATTCACTAAAATATTTTTTTTTATTTTTTACTTTACTACTACTTCTAGCCAATATAGTTTACCAACAAACGCGTATCAACTGCCTCAAAACCTAATCAGCCAAGCGTCACGTCCACCCTTGGCTTCAGAAATTGTATACGCCAGAGAAGCGTTACCCCAGTACCAATTAGGAGTCGCAGCGAGCACCGCACAGACCACTAACAAACATAGAAGTCATTCCAATCAGCTATTGCATGCGCCTGAACGACAACCTGAAAAGGACACACTAGTCTACACCAACCAATTACCCTATCCACCGTCTTTTATCAGCATTACCAGTACGACAACAACGCAATCACCACCATACAATATGAGGCAGCGTAGTGCTGATACCGACGAAAATAATCTCAAACAATTTCCAGATATTTTCGCTAAACGTCAACATATCTCATTATTGGACTCGTATATACCCAGTTGGGTGATGTTGCGTATGCAACAACAACATAAGCGCCAACAACAAAAACAATTCCATAAATTTGTTGCTACACATACTTTGGCGTATCCGATTTCAAAAACGTATGCCCAAAAGTAAGCAACAGCGGTTACTATGCGCGCGCGTGGCCTACCTTTAGGCGGAATGTATTGCGTATATTTTCAATTGTTATATATATCTAAAATTTTAGTCATTTACAGAGTTATTCATATACTATAATAAAAACATTTTAACAAAACAAACAGAGACCTCTAAATTTTCGGTCACGGTTTTCGAAATATAAAAAGCAACAATCAAAAATTGGCTCGAGTAATAGACCGCTTAATTTTCGAACAGTGTTTTCGAAATATGAAAAGGAATAATAAAAAATCGGCTTGAGTAACAGACCGCTTAATTTTCGAACAATGGTTTTGAAATACAAGGTGCTTTCCAACCTAAACAGGACTTTAAAAAATTCAATTTATTTTATTAAAAATTGTCTCTTTCTGAATGAATTTTATTTGAATGACCTCCATGTCTGCATAACACTTTCCTTTCATGGTCAAATGCATTTTTCTGAAATGGAAGAAGTCACACGGTGCCATATCAGGTGAATACGGGGAGTAGTTAATGGTTAAAATGTGATTTTTGTTCTAATAATCGTCCTACGAATAAATTCAAAAAGTCCTGTTTACTTTGGAACGCACTTTGTATAAAGGAGCATGGTCAAAAATGAACTAGAAGGTTATTTGTTAATAGACAACCAAGCCAAAGTGTCGATCTAGTTGGTTGATCAATAGAGAGAAAGAGATAGAGGGACAAAAAGAGAGAGAAAGAGAGAGTTATTGAGATGAAAATGGCGAGAGATCGAGAGTGGAGAGATATAGACCGAAAAATTAGAGATATTTATAGTGAGGACAGTTTCTGATTAAGAAGAAATTATCGTTGACCAGCTTAACGAAGATTAGACAGAGAGATAGAGAGTGAGAGAAAGATAGGAAAGACACAGTGAGGATAGATTTATAGAGAGTGGAGCACTTTTCATTGCGAGACTTCCTTCAAGAACTGCAAACCAGTTTGCTGATTTTCTTGGATAACTCAGATTTTTACTACCAAACACACACATATTTTGACTCCAAAGCTTCTTCACAAAATTTCTTCTTGACATCTTCCCAGCATCTTTGCCTCGGCTTAAAATTGTACATTCGTGTTCCCATCATTTCAATTGCTTCCTGCATGCATAAATTAAATATGACAATCTAGTTTTTTAGTTTGGTTTTCGGATTTTTATTTTTGCAATAATAAATTCAATGCAAGCACGACAGAGATGAGCTGCGATGCGACTTTGGCTGATTGCTAAAAATATCATCAACATATTTATTGTCATTTCTTTTATAACCGGCATTGAATTAGTTGTTGGTACGGTAATCACGCGCTGACAGCTCTGGCGCCATCAATTACCACACCAACAATTTGTGAAAGAGCAGAAATAATAGAAGTGAAATGAAATGTCTCGGCTCTGGCAGTGTGAAAATCGATAGTTATTGAGTTGCCGTCACAGAAAAATGAAGCTGACAGCACCGCAAGCTGCAAAGGTATTGCTTCAATAGTGAGTCCGAAAAAATGACAAGTAAAAAAAAAATAAAAACAAAAAAAAAAAACCAACAAACCCGAAAATTTAAGAGGAAATAAAAAATATTTGATTTATTTGAGAAAACTTTATTGGTTAGGTTTTCAGGAAGCACTCTCAAAGTAGAATAAGTGTGTTGTAAAGAGCATGACGATGCTCAGATTTGTCGTTGTAAGTGAAAACAAATCTTCAGTTTGCCTTACAATAACACAAAAACAACAAGATCAAGACGTAAAGCAATATTGAGTTGAGAAACGATGAAGAAGAAGCTAATAATAAGAGTGCTAATGTTAAGATAAAAATAATGAAAAAATCGAAATCAAGAAAAAGATCGAAATTAAGGCCTTTAGCTATAAGATAAAAATGAAGAAAAATATCAAGATCGTTTAAGAATAAAATCGAAACAAAGTGATCAAAAACAAAAGATCAAACGACAGATATGAAATTATCAAAATCAAAGTCATGTCGGCGACCCCAATATCGAAGCTATGATTAAAACTTCATACTGATTTAGTCTAAGCTATCAATACTAACGGAAGGATCAAAATCAAGTAAAGATTATGTTCTTCGAAGAGCATCATCTAAAAATAAAAAAATAAAAAAACAAGAGCGAGTTCCAAATCAAGATCGCATGTGTATATGAGAATATCGAAACAACACGACCAAATACGAGATAGAAAATTATCAAAATCAAAGTCAAAATTAGACAAGACCGAAGATCAGGAGGAAAGTTTTGTTTAGGTCATTAGTAGAAAGATCAATATCAAAGCAAAGATTGCAATTTTGGAAGAACATCAAGATCAATTTCTTTCTTGAAAAGTATCAAGAAATCAAAATCACATTTAAGAATAAAATTAAAACATGATCAAAAACGATATAAAAACTGCTCAACATCAAACTCAAAATTAGCCAAGAGTGCTAATGTTAAGATAAAAATAATGAAAAAATCGAAATCAAGAAAAAGATCGAAATTAAGGCCTTTAGCTATAAGATAAAAATGAAGAAAAATATCAAGATCGTTTAAGAATAAAATCGAAACAAAGTGATCAAAAACAAAAGATCAAACGACAGATATGAAATTATCAAAATCAAAGTCAAAATTAGACAAGACCGAAGATCAGGAGGAAAGTTTTGTTTAGGTCATTAGTAGAAAGATCAATATCAAAGCAAAGATTGCAATTTTGGAAGAACATCAAGATCAATTTCTTTCTTGAAAAGTATCAAGAAATCAAAATCACATTTAAGAATAAAATTAAAACATGATCAAAAACGATATAAAAACTGCTCAACATCAAACTCAAAATTAGCCAAGATCGAAATTATAGTGAAGATCAGAATGAAAATCTAATTCAAGCCATAAATTGTAAGATCAATATCAGAGTAAAGATTGTGTTCTTGGAAGAGCTTGAAGATCAATCTCAATTTTTGAAAAGTATCAAGGACGAGATCAAGTTCAAAGTCGGAATCGCATTTAAGAAAGAACATCGAAAACGAGCTAAGAAATTATCAAACTCAAAGTCAAAACTTGTCAAGAAGGAACAAACAAAACAGAATGGAGATCGTGATGCGTTTCAGAACAATAAGCATATTCAAGAACTAGATTGAAGCAATAAGTCTAAAATCTAGATTGGGTGCAACAATATTTAATATTAGGATGAAGATCAATGCCACGATCAAAATTATTGTCAATTTGTAAATAACGCAGTGTAATATACGCAGTCGAAATATATTTTTTCTTATAATTATTTATAAACTTAATTATTGTTAAAATAATAACATTAAAGCAGGAACGCGATTACGATCTTTTTGAATAAAAAAAAAAATAATTTTTTGAAGAAAAATATTATCTGTCTTTCGGTTAGGTTGGATTAGGTAAATGGGTTGATTTCTCTTGAAATCACGAATAAACCCACTTGATTAACTTGAGCTTCTTGTCCGTTGAGCTGCTTACAACTTCCAGGATAATTCTCCAGACAACAAGAACTTCAGATAAAAAATATCGTTCCATAACGACAAAAGGTTGGCACAAGTATATTGGGAAGGCTAATATCAACTCCAGCCAATTTGTCGGGTTCGTAAAAACATATGGCAACTGAGATGTTTCAACCTAAGTCTGGCGAAAGCTGGACAGTGGAGGAGAAAGTAACTAGATGTTTTTTCTCATCTTCTTCAGTGCAACTTTGATAACTTTATTGATATTCTAGGGCCGCAACTTTGCAAAATTTATTATAAGTAAATTTTTTAATATATATTTTTGATATATTCCGAGATTCCTTACAAATTTGTTTGAAAAATATTTTGTTTTCACATTCTAAGGCTGGACTTCACTATATTCTTAGAATGTCAAACGAAAATATTTTTCGCTTTTGAAAGCTAATGTTCACAGCTTGCAAAAAATTATTAAAAGTAATAATAATGACATCCGATAAATATTTACTAAACTATGCTACGTTTAAAGCCTTGCAAAGATCTTCAGCACTACGCCCTCCCCGCTGTTCAGTCAGTATGCGTGTGTATTGCAAGATTAGCGAAGTATTTTGACTCAACTGCCAATCAATATTAATAAGCTTTATCATGCCGCACAATAGAACTGTAATAAACGCACACACTCAGCAATATATTTGTACCTGTATACAGAGAGTTTGAACTACTTTTGAACAAAAGCCCAAAAATACCTAAGAAGAGGAGATACAAAGGTAACAAAAGGCAATAATGATTAGCTGTGCGCTTAGGTAACCATGAAGAGTTGATGGAAATCTATTTGCTGTTTGCATTAAATGATTCGCTGTTGAGTAGCAGCAGCAGGGGGCTTTCATGCCGCTAGATGCGCAGGCGTGTTAATGTGATGCAAAATTATTTTTTGTTGTTTTTCTTTCATATGTATATACAATATACATACATACATATATATGGTATGTTATTAATATAACGCAACGGAGAATGTATTGCAGTTAAGCGCTTCGGAGTGATCATCAATTGATCAGCTGATCGGCATAATTAATGAAATGTGATGTAGGCGCACAGAGCAAAATTTTTATGTAATTTGGTAAAATTGAATATTAACGGCATATACTCAGGCGTCACTTATAATATCTGTAAATCTTTTAAGTGTTGCGTCGAATAACGCTCTTGGATTGCTTTTGCAGCATTCCGATAAACAAAGTTCTTCCTGCGATAAAATGTTTCTTTACACCCGAACTAAGCTTCCTTGCTTGTTTATAAAAAAAATTTAAAAGGTTAAAAATAAATTCTTGCATAATTTTGTATATACAGTTCTTTAATATTTTTCTATTTTACTACTTTTTTCTTTTGTAAAAAATAGTTTTCAAAAATTTAATAAAAATAT
>NW_017537168.1:702120-704920 GCF_001853355.1 Bactrocera latifrons
AAAAAAAAGAAATATTTAAAAAAAGTCTTTTGTTTGAAATTTAAATTTTATTGAAAATACTTTTGTGTTTTTAAATCCTAAAATTACGATTTTCACTCTTTTACAAAACAAAATTAAAAAATTCAATAAAGTATAGTAAAAACGACTCACCTACTAAACGCAGCGCCTACAGTGGCAAGCTTGGGTCATAAGTCTCGCCAACGGCGCAATCAATCTGAAAGACGAGCAGTGGATGTGGCTTTAGAAAAAACTTTGACAGATTGCTTGCTACCAACAAATATTTAACAAAAAATCATTTTCATGCAAATCTCTGCCATTTTGGGCATTTAAAATTTATACAAAACTAACTAAACTTATCTATAACTTTACGCACACACACATATGTACTGCATACAATCATTTCATTAATTTTTTATTGTTCACTTTTTGTGCTTTTTACAAAAACATTTCGACAATGGACAGACATTCGCTTAACACCGTAGTAGCACAGCAACAAAAAAAAAATAAAACCGCCACCGTGCCGAGTAAAATTGACAAATATTTGCTTTGTTTATATGTATCGTATGAAAATTATTTACAAAAACAATTTTAAATGAAAAAAATTTGTATGAAAAATTTTAGTCAACATTTTGAGTTGTTAATTTTGCTTTAAATTTAACTTTTAGCTAAGGCTAAACTAGCTTAAATTGCAAAGGCGGCAATTAATATTTTGTTGCAAACATGTAGGTGAGTGCGTATGTGTGTGTTTGCGTGCTTTATTGTGCATTTATGTATTTTTCGGTTGTTAATTTGCATATTTGCATGCCTTTGTTATGCATATTTCACAGTCTCCTCTTCGTATTCTTTATTTCTAGCAGGGATTACAATGTCTATTTTGGTCACAGTATTACCCACATTTGAACAAATGTATACATAAGTATATATGTATGCATGCACATATGTAAGATAATGTCAACTGCACTCAAATTCTCCAATATTTTTACCTCAACGATATTCGATATAGTCGAACAAAAATTATTTTGTTTTAGATTTACTTTAGATTTGACTGAGCTTAGAATCCGAAGCAACGAAGTCGGTGGATAGGAGATATGTGCCTAAAGACACAACTCTGTGTCTACCGGGCAAAAGTAATTACTAAGTTCCGGCTTCGGTACGTCCATTGCTTTCAGGCAGAGGTTATTAAGAAATGGTCGCAACCATTATATCTCTCCAATGCAATTACTAAGCCCGAGTTCGAGCCACTCAATTCTCTCAAATAGCTAACATATCTAACCTCAATTATTAAAAAGTTCATTTGACTATCTTGACCTCAATCTGCAAGCTTCTATATCTTAGATGGTAGTCGACGATCCGACAGTTAAGAAATTTAATCATTAAATTGAGCTTCCGAAGAAGTTTGATCTTATGCAGATGAAGAGCCAAATTGTGAAAGCAATCGACGGTGTATCGACCTCAATCTGCATGCTTATATATCTTGGATCTGAGCCTCCGGTAGACATATGATCAACTGACTATAAACCGACTAGTTTTTTCGCGCGTCTATGAAGACTTGAAGCTTGGTTTTAAAACCTTTGAAACTATGAAATTGTAGTGCTTTGGTATTGCGCTCTATGTCACAGACAATATGTTAGTCTCGGACTGTCGCTAAGTCTTTGAAGGATGAAGCTCGGCAACACATTTCTTGGTCCAATTTTTATTTTTTAGATATCGCTGTTGGTTGGAAGGACAACGGATCTCAGTGTCGAGCAGTTATGAAATTTGATGGATGGCTGCCGATATTAGCTGCCTAGCTATAGTAAAGATTCAGCTCTAGCTGTCAGTTGTTGTAAAATTTGTTGTATCTCTTTATAAAAAATAAAAACGTCTAACGCCACCATCTAATGCATTTATTTCCACATTATTGAAAGTCGAAAAAAACGAAAGGTACGCTGTCAAGGCAGATCTAATCTGGTGAATCGACAAAACCTTTTTTATCGTTTTGAACTTGAACCGACCGTTATTGTTACAATTTCCACAAACGCACATACGCCGGTCTTATGACCGCAACAACAAGTGATTACAACATTTCAATCGCCACCACGCCGCAACACTTCGAAATCAGAGTTGCGCATCTGCTTCCCCCTCACTTGAGTGCATAAATTCACCACACATGCTGGTTGGCTGCTATGGTGAATATGCAGTTTTTAATTACCGGCTGCCGGTCAAACTCAATATTTGCACGAAGACAAACACATACACATGCACTTATAGAAATATTGCCGACCCACGTTCACACTTTGCTATGAAATTCACCACTTTGCTCAACGCTCAGCTGCACAAGTGAGTTGGCTTCACTGTTGCAGTCTGCCACGATCAGCTGGATATCTGATTAGCCATCTCACTTGTGGTATAAAAACGAATTGCCCGGCCAGCGCCAGCCACAGTGAGTGACGCGTTAATGCAACGTTTGGTGGCACGCAGACACCAACGGCAAAAGGCAATAGTTGGCGAGTGAATGTGACTTATTAAGGCAGTTGGAGTTCAGTGTTGAAGGAAATAAAAAAAAAAATAATAGTCAAAACAAGAAAGTAAACGTTAAACCACAACAACACTAATGTGTGTTGGGTTCAACTGACTAGCTGTTAAAGCAAAAAGTTGCTTTTGTAAAAAAAAAAAATTGTGAAATTCATGATTGACGAACAATATTTTGAGTGCAACGAAATTTTTGTGAAATTTTTACTTGAAATTTGTGTTGTATATAAAAGCAACAAAAATTAATTTTTTTGTGACAAAATCTTACCGCAGGCAAGGATTTTCCAAC
>NW_017537168.1:705905-707198 GCF_001853355.1 Bactrocera latifrons
TTATATGTACATTCGCCTTTTATAATTTATATTAATTTTTTTGCTTTTCGAATATTAAATTTCATTTCATTTTAAAAAGTCTGCAAAATTTTAGTTTTTTTATTATTTGTAATTGTTTTATTTTGGTATTTTTTCGCACCAATTTTTGAAAAACTATTCACCACACTCATTGCGTCAGCACGTGAGTCACGAAAGCAGCTCAATGCTTCAATTGTCTTTATGTTCCAACTGTACTTAGTTAATTGCATGCGGCTGCGTCATTAAGACATGCAAATTAAGAAGGAATTATAAAAGATAAATTAGGAAAATTAAAATTTGAGTTGAAATACATTCGGCGCAAGATTTATAAAGTAGTTTAAAAGTAGAAAATTTGCATTCAAACAACCAGAAGATGCCGTTAATTGGCGCATGCGCCAAAAGCTGGCAAGCGGGCGAAGACTTGAGGGGCAGAACAAAGCGTTGTAACAGTGCCAGCCTTAATTGCCCACAAATGTAGCAAGCAATACGTCATAATGGATGCGCTGTGGGTGTACAGGTAGCACCAACAACAACACATATGAAATGTATGTATGTATGAAAGTTTATTTGTATGTAATGTGTATATGTTTGAGTGCGCACCTCCGTTATGCGACGAAAATGTTGCTCTACCGGCTGTGCATCAATAAAAGTAAAAGTCAGCGTGAAAAATTGTGCAAAAGCAAGCAACAGCAACAACAAGCGGGCCGTAGTGGGGCCCAAAAAAGCTAAAAATAAATTTAAGTCAACGTTGAACTCCAGCAGCCAGTTCAGTGCTCCTTGTGTGTAGGCGACACAAACGAACATACAAATATTATAAACACCCATGTGTGTATGTATGTGTGCGCTTCATAGCAAACTTTGCGGACTAATAGCATGTTGCGAGCAGTGGTGAAAAGCAGTCGTAATAAATAAGAAGAAAGTTAGAGCAAAAGAAATAACAACAACAAATACAAACATACAATTATACTTAAATAAGCCCAAAATAAAAATTAAAGAGAAAAAAATCTTTGACTAAGCACCATCTGCGAAATTAATTGCGCTGCGCTCAGTGTGCACGTAAACTTCCGGCATGCGCCCAGGTCAACACACATGCGATTCGCAAGCTGCAAGAGATTTGCTGGCTGTTTTCTTGCACACTCTGTCTCTCTCTCATGCCTTGAATTTTGCTAGCGGGTGTAAGTGTTATAAAACTAACTGTGACTAGCCGCTAGCGCAGTTTAGTTGCTTTTCTCAAAACCTATCTGTTAAAGCAAAAAGTTGCTTTTGTAAAAAAAA
>NW_017537168.1:707779-709269 GCF_001853355.1 Bactrocera latifrons
AAGATAAGTTAAAATTTGAAAAAATTCGAAATTTATTACCCTTAGGAAATCTAAACTTTTGGAAATTTATAAAAATAAAAAAAATGTATCGAAATTTATTGGTTTTGCAAATTTTTAATTTTTTTCAAATAAACATTAAAAAAAGCCAATAAATAAATTTTCTAATTAAACATTAATTTCGAAACTTATGCGAAATTATTTTTAGTTTTTTGATATGATATAAGAAATAAATCTTATATTATAGCATTTACCAAAAATGTTTAGTGTAAATTTAACCAGAAATTTAATAAATTTCATGCCATGACTTGATACTGATAATAGTTATTTTATTTTTGTGATACTATAAAAGTGTGTCTTGGCTATATTCGTATTAGCAAGTAGCATACATTTAGGGTCAAGTTAAAAACAACGAAAACCAATGAGAGCAAAGTTTTTGTAATCTATCTAAAAAATAAAAAAATTAAAATTTATGTATAAAAATTATTTAGTATAAAAATCATTTCAAATAAGATCTAATTAACTCTTTAAACGCTTTTTTATTTAAATTTATTATTTTCATTACTTTTTATGACTTTTTGGCACAAATTCAGTTAGTCCGAAAAATTACAAAACGCTTTGCATTTCACACTTGCAATGCCCTCGACCAAGTACATTAATTACACGAAAAAACAAGTAAACAAATAAACAGCCGCCACACGCAGAATTGACCAAGTCGGCTTTCTTGGCCGGGTCGGTGTGCTCATTTACACACACGCAGAGAGCACGCATTAGCACAGTTTACACTTGACATTGAGCTCATCGCTGTTGGCCTGATTGCTCAATGCAAGCGACAATAAAATTTTAAATGCTTTAAATAGTACAACAATGATAACAAAAACAACAACAACAAAGGCGAAGCAATTATAATAACTGTTGTTTGCTTTTTTGGTGTAAAAAGTAGCACAACAGCAAAGCTTAAAAAAACAATAATATTAAAAAATACAAAAAAATTAATATTAAAAAAATAATAATAATAAAAAAAATTAAAACAATAATAAAAATATATTACAATAAAATTTTAAATAATAATAGTTCACCATAAATTAACTGCACAAAAAAGTTGTTGTTGTTTGTCTAGTATTTTTTCTGAAGTGCATTGTAGAAAAAGTCCATATAAACACATAAACACAAGACAAGTTCAAAGCACAATACGCACAGACCACTGAGATCAGCAACAAAAGCGCGCAAAGTAACAACAAAAAGTGGCATAAGGCAACAATTACCTTAAACGTAAATTTATGCATAAATACATACAAACACGCAGCGATTGCATGCTGCATAGTGCTAATGTGGGGCTAATAATGTGGGCGTTTGACTTTCATTACTTTATTAAGCGACCGCAATGAATGATTTTAAAGAAGCGCTAACGTGCTAATAATTACCTTTTTTTTAAATAAGTGTTGAATTATTTGTTTTTAACAATATTTTGAAAAATATATTTTTTTTAAATT
>NW_017537168.1:710115-712679 GCF_001853355.1 Bactrocera latifrons
AAATTTTTTTTTAACCTTTTTTAACGGTAAACAACATTTCATAGTTTGAAAAAAATTTATTGCAAGACCCATAATATTTTTCTTGCTTTTGCAACATTTTGGCAAGTAAGATTTGTTTTTTTTTTTTTCAAATTTTATTTATTGCCACAAGCAGCTCGCAATGCGTTTCAACAACATTTACTTTTCAGCAAAACCCCGTATCGCTTCAAGTTTGCTGCCTAAGTCTTTTGTTTCACTTCTTTTTCTGTCACTCAGTTTTCATTTTATTTATAATATATATATATATTTTTTTTTTCAAATAGACATTTGGCGAAAGTGTGCGATGCGTCTTTCATTAGACAACTGCAAGTTGTTCAACATGAAATTTACGGAAAAATGCGAAATTGTGGTATGATGCAATGCTGCGCAAACAAGTACGCACCAACACATTGCCACAAAAATAAACGTAGAGCCGTTATTATTGCTAGACTACAATTAGTGGCAAATTTAAATGAGAAAATTATGATGTTTCTTCCTACAAATTTGGAGTTTTTAATTAGTAATGAAATTTTGATAAGGAAAAAGTTAATTTAGTCAAAATAATTTTATTATGCAAAAAATATATAAATTATACATAATATAAATTACAAAAAAAACAAAATTGAAAAATTCAGATAGTTACTAGAAAAAATAGTTTAAGGTACATTATATTATAATTTTTAAAAATTAGTTTTCAAATAATAAAAACCAAATTCAAATATAGATGACTTTTCAACTGCATATTATATATATTTTTGAAAAAATTTTTAAGAATTAAAAAAATGTATACTTTCAAAAATAAATAGCTAAAGGTCACTCCAATTGAATGCTATTTGTTATGTTGCGATTTTTTTTAAATTATTTCTGCAATATAAAATTTTTTTTAGAAAATCTAAAATAGTTTAAGGTCATTTTCCATTGCTTTGAATTACTTTATATTTTTGAAAGAAAATTTTAATACATATATTTTTTGGAAATTTTAAACATTTTTTTTTGCAAAAATAAATTTTTTTTTACCTTTTTTTTTGCAAAATTAAATCAAAAATTATTGAAGGTCATTCCAATTGCATATTCAACGTTTCTGTTGTTGGTTTTTACGATTATGTTACTGAAACAAAATTTTATTATATTTTTAAAAAATTTTTCCAAAATTAAAAAAAAAAATATCCAAAAATAGTTGAAGGTCATACCGATTGCATATTGAATATTTTGTATGATAATAATGATAACGATTTGCCGCTGTACTACTTTGTACACAATATAAACTACTTTCAGTGACATCTTTCAAGTTCGTTGCTTAAGTCTTTTGTCACCTGAACTAAAGCAGCAAAAGCATATGAACTGGGGGCTATTGCGCGACAATGATGACAATGCTGGCACATATGTCTATATATTTGTTTATGTATATGTGTATTAATATTTAGTTGGATTATCAACAAAAACAACAATAAAAACAAAATACATTGCCCTGTTGCGCTCGCTGACTTTGTTTGGCATATTTTAATATAATTTTTTGTATTTTCTGTTGTTGTCATCTACCACCATTGTCGCTTTGTTGCTGATGCATTGTCTCTGCAGCGCATTAGCGTCTATTTGATACAAGCGCAGTGTTGAAAGCGCCAGTTTATGTATGAATATCACAAAATACAAAAATACATACATGCATATATATTTCTTAATATATTGCTCCATTTGTTGTTGTTTGTGCGACTTGTTTTTCCACACTTCCACAAAACGTTAAGCTTATTATTTTTAATTTGTTTGCATTTTTTTTGCAATCACGCTTGCAATTGCAAATCTCATATTCATCTTTCACACGCTCCAACAATTGCTTACTCACCGGCGCTGCGTACGTTTCGCTTGCGGCAAGCGTGGCATAGAAAAATACTTTAGCATACATACAGACAGACCTATCGAGGTGTACGGCAATCTGCAATCTTAAAGAATGCGATCGCACATGTGCCGTTAAATAAATGCGTGCGCGCTTGTGTGTGTGTGTGCCTGGAAGCATTTGACGAGTGGGAAGCCATTTACTGCAACAATTTATTTATGCTAATATGCATTTATTGCCTTTATAGTTTAAACAATTTGTTACGGTTTCTATGATTGACATATTTCTTTGCTTATTAATGCATCTAGTTTGAGAGAATGTCCGTTTGCGTCACATTTCTTGACAACAAAAGTAAAAGTTGCAAGGCGGATTGGTGGGAAAAGAAGCAGAAAAGCATTTAAAAGCGGTATTGTTGCATAAGAACTAATTAATTGCAGTAATAGTGGCGCATTTATTGATGCAAGAAGGGGAGTGGCTGATAAATGTGAGAACTAAGGCAGCATTCATCTCGTTGTACCTTAGTTCTCACATTTATTACCTTCAGATCAAGCAGTCGACAAACTGGTTTAGAAAAATTAGAATAAAATAACGCTAAATAATAGAAAAAGTACCGTTAGCGCACAACAGTAGACGCTGTTATAGATGGCATCTGTGCCAGTGATTAATTAATAAACAAAAAAATTATATTTTTATATACAAAAATTTGATCTAAAAT
>NW_017537168.1:713204-745418 GCF_001853355.1 Bactrocera latifrons
TCCGATAATTTACATCGACCTACGACTTTATTTTATCCATATAGATTTTAAGAGGTCTTCTTTATACACATCACTTTTTTATCCTTTTGATAGTAGAACAGTAAAATATCCCGAAAATTCTGTTTTAATGTTCCGTCTTCGATAGAGCATCAAAAAAATATATACTTGTATGCAAATCCCGAAAATATCGGGATCCCGAAAACTCAATGCTACAATTTCGGGATCTAGAATAAATTTTAAAATAAGCGATATTGCTACGATACTACGAAAAATCAATTCTTCAACTGCGAAAAGTGAGCTTCGGAGCAATTAATCATAATAAAACACATAATGTAGTATACAATAAAGTTTTACAGGAATCCCGAAATTACGGGATCCTGAAATTTTATCTCCGAAGTTTCGTCATGTTTAAGGAATATTAAACTATACTTTAATTTTAATAAATCTTACTAAATCATATAATGTAGAAGATAACAGCAAATTTTACGTGAATCCCGAAATTACTGAATCCAGAAACTCCTATCCATAAGTTTCGGTATGCATAAAGAGTTTCAAATAACGTAACTTCATAAACTTTGTGCATAATAATACATGCATATATATGTCAATCAAATTGAAAATCCATTTATAGGGTGCAATCAGTTTATAGAGATTAAAGAGCATTTAACTTTAATTAATCGCATAATGTAGACAACAAAAGAAAATTTTACACGAATCCCGAAATTACAGCATCCTGAAAGATTAAAATAAATAAATAACGCAATTAATTTTTAGAAATATTATATAATATATAACAGTAAAATTTAAAATCAATTTGGAAATACTTGATACCGAGCTTTCGGGATTAGGAGGGTTTTTAATGCAACGAGCTGTATTATAACAGATACAGAACTGTTCCTTATTACAATTATTACTTTTAAGTCTGCTTAAAGCTGCAAAACTGTTAATTAGAAGTAAGAGTTACTATATCTAAAAATATAAGGCCATGGACGTAGTGGATTTGAGGTTTGCAGCGATTATTTTAATTTTAAATACTTGAAAAATATAGCTAAGTGTGTCATAATAAAAAAAATTATTTTAATTGCTTTAAAATTTTGTTTGCAACACTATGCCAGTTTAAGTAAACATATGCGCAGCGTGGCGTTCGCATCTTCAGCGCAGAGCAGGAAGTCAATTGGTTAACAAAACAAACAAAGCGGCACATATGTTACATGCCGACTATTAGCTATTTAGATGTGTATATACTGTATTTGTTTGTATGCGGATATATGCAGAAATGTTTGCTCTCAGCAAGTTAGCCAAAATTGTTACAACATTATTGGTTGTGGCATCTTTGGGGTGGCAGGTAGTTTGCCAGCTAGGCAGCTGATGGCAGCAACAGCAACATTTTGTTGGGTTTTTGTTGTTGGATTGGCGGCGTGTTCAACAAATGATCTTTGGCTTTTATGGCGCTTTTCCTGTTTGCCATTCCAAACTCATAGTGTGACGTATGTATGTTTTGCACGTACAAAAGTATGTGTGTGAGTGTGTTATGGTCTGTTAAACTACCACCACTCGTTATGACAATGATTGCCGATAATATGTTTCTGATTGCATTATTATTATGCGATTTTTTTTTTCGCTTTTTAACCTGTGGTCTGCTGCCGCTTATGTAAAAGAGATTGTCAATTGTGAACGAAAGAATTCCAAGTAGTGCAAAAATGTAATTTCTTGCCAAAATTGAGGTTAGTAGTTCATATAGTAATGGACAAAAATTGTTCCTGAAAAGCAACAAGAGGTTAGTAGTTCATATAGTCATGGAACAAAATTATTCCTAAAAAGCAACACGAAAACAAATCTTTTTTTTATGTTGTCTTTTCTAAAAAATTTTGAAATTTTTGTAATTAGCTTTTTTTTAAGAATTTTTTGGAACATTTTTGTAACTTTTTTTATTGTTTGTTTTTCGAAAAATTTATTAAATTTTTTCCAAATTTTTTTGTTTTTTGAATTTCTTTTCAATTTTGCCATAGCCAAATTTTTGACAATGTATGTTTATAGATTTTTTTTCGAAAACTAGTTTTCCATAGTAAAAATTTTGAAACTCTTTTTTATGATTTTTTTTCTAAAAAGTTTTGATTTTTTTTTATGAATTTAATGAAATTTTTTACGAATTTCCTTCAAACATTTTGGCGCTAGTAAAATTTTTAAAAATTTGTTTTATGATTTTTTTTTTCAAAAAAATTTAGAAAAATTGTTTATGAAACTTTTTATAGCTTATAAGAAATATATATGTATTTAAAAAAATAATCAGGGTTTAATATTTTTTTTTTAATTTTGCCATAGTAAAGTTTGTGAAATTATTTTTCATAACTTTTTTTTCGAAAAATGTTTATTTTAGTAAAATTTTTAAACTTTTTTCCATTTACATTCAGAAATAAATAAATAAGTTCAAATCCTGGATCACGGGCATAAAAATTAAAAAGCTTACAAAAAAAGGGGTGTGAATAAGCCTGATTCTCAGTTGATACTCAGTTGATTTCTTAAGAATTTTAATAAAAGTCAAATTATACTTTTCTTTAAAGCAATTATAGCACTCCAAGCGGCAATAAGCTATATGACAAATAGGTATCTCACAGTTACCGAATCTCAGCTACTGTTATTCCCAAAACATCTTTATTTATTTCTTCTTTCCCTGTTCTTTTGAGCTTTCAAACCATAAGCTCTTAATCGAAGCATGAAATGTGTATATATATGGCGGGTAACCAAAAAAAGCTGGTGTGTAGATATCGGTTAATAATATTATATGTAAATATAAAAGCCTCTGTAGTCTAGTATACGATGCCATTGAAATGGGCGCGGCCTAGAAAATATAGCGCAGAAATAAAAACTTGTCTGATAAAAATACAAATCAAAGGCTAAAGTGCAAGAAACGAGCAAAGGCCAGAGATTAACAGCAGAAGCCTAGATTCAAAACTGCAGAGATCTGAGGTTATATAAGAGCACGGTCAAAGACAAGTTGGTTAGTTAAGACTGCCAAAATGACAGTTCTAGAAAAAACAGGCAAATCCATTTAGGTCAGCTTAAAGAGTGGGCGGAGACTTTATATTCGAGTTAATATATAAAAGATTATACAACAAACGAACAACACACGCAGTTAAGAGTGTGAGAATCAAGAGCCAAAGCCAGAGTTTGGAATTATAGATAGAGAGATAACTAAGGTTAAAAAACGCTTAGACATGAGCATAGACTTGATGATAGAGGATACGAACACTTTTGCTTATAGTATATTATATAGACCTTGTACTCCTTACATTTTGAGTCAATAGATTTCATGTTTAAAACTTTGACTCAGCTAAGGAAGTTTTACACAATTCATAAAATTTTTGTTGTCTATGTGTTATAACAAATTTCCCTACTTCCATTTCAGATAACGCTATTCGTAGCATTGTTGTTTGCAAGCACGCCAATAGATGGCGCTAAGAATGGAAAATCGAAGGTTACAAACACAACACTAACAACCACTATAGCGAACGATGAGAACAAGGCAGTTTTGACAGATAATCTCAGCAGTGACGACACGATCAACAACGCCACAAAAATTAACGAAAAGGCAAGCTATCCGAAGAAGGTGCACTCGCTGAAGAAGCGCCCCACGAAGACACCGACAAGCTATGTCACCGCCTCGGCAATACAGAATTCGAAAAACAAACGCAAGAAGGTGAACGATGTGACGGCCGCTTTCAAGGATCTGCCTGCAGACGACCTCGAATTCATTAAGGAGCTGGACAAGCAGTTCCAATTGCATGGTGAAAAGATCAAAATTAAAGTGGAACATGATAACAGCACTGAATCGGGGAAACAGAACAGCAAGCGCACCATCGACGGCGAGTTGGGGTAAGTGAACGGCTTACAAAATTATACATTAATATTATTAAAATTGTTACACACTTGCAGCTATGGCGCATACCCCGCACACAATGGCTACCAGTACGAACGCCCCAAATTCATGTTCTATCCCTACTCTCAGCAGAATATACCAGCTGACGCGCCTGGCTACTATCCACCCAAGACAGATGTCAGCATTGAACCCTCCTACTCCTACGAGTTACAATCGCAAAGCTATGTGCAAGAACAGAAACATGGCGCACAGCAGCCATCAGAAGTGCTTGATGTGCCAAAGCATGGGGCGCATGGTGCGCATAGCGGCTATGAGGAGCCGGTAATTGTTTTGCGTATACCCGGACCAACGAAGTATGCCTCACACTTACAAACGCTGCTGCAGCAGTATTTGGAGATACGCGCCGCGCAATATCTACGCATATTAGAAGAGAATGAGCTGCACAAGCAGCAGCAGCAGCAGCAGCAGCAACATGCGCATCAATATTCGGCACAGCAGCAGCAGCAAGAACATTTATTGCAACAAGAACACATACTACAGCAACAACAGCAGCATCAACAGCACGAACAACAGGCGCACTTCTATGAACAGCAAACGCAACTACAACATGGCGGCACACCAGCGCAGGCCTACGCCGAACCCACACTGGAGCTGCAACCACCGTCACACGAACAGCATGCAGCACAGCATGCACCAGCTGTCAATGAGGAACACGGTTATTCGCCGGAAGTGACGTACGCGCATCAGATAGCACCCACGCCACAAGCGGTCGCCTACCCGGAAATCGACGAAATCTATCAAGGCTACAAGGGTAAACTGCTCGCGCCACAGGCAACACTGCAACAACAACAACAACAACAACAGCATGAGCAACAACAGCAACAGCAAGTGGACTACGCGCCGCAGCAGCACGAAGAAGCGCCAGAGCCACAACAACAACTGCAACATGGCCAACAATATTACGTGCAAACCGCGCCGCCGTCAGCCATTCAACAATTTTATTACACGCCGGGCACACAATTTGGCGCGCATGGCAGTCATCACTACCAGAATGTGTACTTCATGGCAATCGCACCACAAAGCGGTTATGCGACGACGCACGCCGCGCACGCTGCTGCGCTACAACACCAGCCCATCTATGTGCAGGAGGAAGAGCAAGAACAAGAATTGCAACAGCAACACCACCAACACGAAGAAGCACCACATGAGCTAGCTGCCGCAGTGCATGTTGAGAATAATCCACGTCAAACGCACACCAAAGTGATTTACACGCAAAACAGCGAGAAAGGCGCCGCCGACTACACCGGCAGTTATGCATTGCCGTCATTGCGTCCATACGAGCGTCACGCAGTCGCTTACCACCACCACCAGCAATTGCAAGAACAACTGTTGCATGAACAGCAACAACAACAGCAGCATGAACAATTGGAGCAGCCGCAACAATTCGACTATGACGCACCACTGACGCATGCGGCCTCAGAGCATGAACACGAGCATGAGCAACAGCGTTCGGCCGCTATCAAACCGCAGCCATTCAACTATCATGCGCATGGCGCCAAGGCGTTGCGGCGCGTCAATCGTAAGCGTGGCGCGCCTGCGCCGAAAACGACTACCGCTGCCACAAGCGATGTGCAGGTGGATGAGCATTTGCAGAAAATACGCAAATACGTGCGCGAAAATTTGGGCGCTCAAATGAGTACGGCGGTGGAGTTTAAGACAACGGCGTTGGTGAAGAGTTAAGTGGCGCTTTCTAAAACGCGTGCGCCTTGAACTATGCTTAGCAAACGCAAGTGAACAAGTGAAACACCTGCAATGATAAAGTGTTTGTTAAACATTTTCGTTTTATTTCTCAAACGCATCTAACAATTACGGGATTTTTCTAACTGCTTTTCAAAATGCTATATTTCTTTACTTACAAATTTGTGAATATTGGAATAAACGGTAAATACATTTATGTTGTAAAGAAATAGCCCGTATGCCGGCAAACAAAATTTTTAACCGCTAAAAATTTAATTTTCAAGCAAGTGTTTATTTTTTTTAATAGTTAATAGTAAAAATTCAAATCATGTCTTCACTAAAATCATAAGTGTAAATTTAAGATACTTGTATTTGCTTTTGTAAATCATTTAATTTCATTTATGCACGAGAATTAATATCATTTCAATTTTTTACTCATAAATTTTCTAATTTTTATAGATCAAAAATCAATTTTGCAAATATTAAAAAATATAATCAATCAAATTCAAAAAAAAATATGTATATATTGATGAAATTTTTTTTAAATATTTTTAATTAAAAGAAAATATTTTTTTTTAATTTCCAAAAAATCTTTTTTTAATTTTTCAAATTTCCAAAAAATCTTTTTTTTTAATTTTTTTTATTAATTTTTTTTTTTAACTTGAAAAAATTACAAAAAAATGGGAAATTTTAAATATTAAAAAAGAGTATTTTTTGGAATTAAAAAAAAATGTGTCTTTTAATTATAAACCTAAAGATTTTTTCTTTAAATTTTTTTTTATTTTATGTTTGATTTCCTTATTTCTTTAATATATTCTTTTATTTTTATTTCAATTTTTGTGTTGTTTAATTTCTCTTTTTTAATTTTTATTATCTACACGCACTTCATAAAGACGTAAATTAATAATTTTTATAACAAATTGTATTAATTTTGTGCAATATTTAGCATTTAAGTTGTATAAAAGCTATTTTTCATACTGTGCTCAATAAAATTACTTACATACATATATACTGATTAATGACAAATAGTCATTATTTTTTCATAACAAAAGTATCAATGAAACCTCGTTACTGTTATTAATAATAAATTTAATTGGAGGTAAGTAAAAGTAAGCAAAATTTAAGGGTTCCTCTTGCTCGCTCTTTCTTTCGCCTCAGACACTGCTAAAAATTCTACCATACATTTAGATGGATTATACTTAAATATTATTATTTCATTTATTCGGTAGCAGTTTTTGTTATATTAATCACAGTTAAACCCTATTTTCCCCCTGCAAACTGTAAGCTAAGAACATTTATCTATGCAGTTGTAGACTAGGCTAAGTAAAATAATTGTCTCAAATGGTTTGTTAATGTGTGCGAATCGGGTTGTTAGTAGGATGCTCGGCATACAAAGATTTTCTGTATGAAATTGCATGAATTTCTAGGTTATGCAAAATGTTCTGTGAAAGTTTATCAATAATTTAAAGAAAATCGGTTGTGACTTACTTTTCATAGCGGTTGGAAGCGTCTTCAAGCATTGCTGAGTTGAACTGCCGATGCAAATTCGGATTTTCTAAATTTGAACTTATATTTTCTTTGAAACTCTTTCACGTAGCACTTTTTAGAACTTTTCACTTAACACTTTTTATCACGACACAAATTTTTCCTTCACTTATTACTTATTTTTTTTTAAACATTTCTTTTAACACTTCTTATTATCACTAAACACTTTTTATCACGAAATCTTTTTTTTTACTTATCACCTATTTTTTCCGCTCAACACTTTTTATCACTTAACACTTTTTTCTTCACTTATCACTTATTTTTTTAAACACTTTTCACTTATTACTTTTAATTTCTGAAAAGAAAAGAAGGTCCAACATTTTTAATACATCGAAATAAATTTGTGATATTCTTAGTATACTTATAACACATCTTATACTACTTTATATAATCAAAAGCTACAAAATATAAGCCATAAATATTTTTTTACAATTTCTTCCACATCAATAACAAAGTTTCATAGAAATAAGTATAGGACGCAGTACCTGTGAGGCGGAAGCAGAGAAAGAGGAAGACCTCCACTCCATTGGACTTGAACTCTTCGAACTTCTTTCTTTCTGAGTGAATTTCTTATATGAGAAAGCTTAAAATAACTTAAACTTAAAATATTTTCAGTACAGCTGACGTATACAATCAAAAGGCACAGCATAAACGGCAGAAAATCTTTCCAATAACTGGTCAAGGCATAATTATGTACATTTGCTGTTGAAGCGTGTCTCAACGCATATTAGGATCCTACAAATTTTCTCTACATAACATACTTCTAGTTTAAAGTTAAGCCCACAGCCAACACAAGGCGACTAATTAAGCGCTGTGATAGTTTTAAGCAGCCTAAAAGTAGACTAGGTAAATTTAAAGACACAACAGCGTTGCCATTGCTTGATTTATTTACTGCGCTCTATTTTTTCTTACATAATTTATTATTTATTGTTTTGTGTTGAATTTTCGCAGTGAGTCAAATATGCAAGAAATAAATACGATCAGAAAATGCGAAATGCTGTAGTTGCAACTTGGCACACCGCCACACGCTGCACTTTCCTGCGCAACTCAGCGGATCTTTATCATTTATCTGACAATTTGTTAACTGTTGTTTTGCTGTGTCATCTCTTTTGCAATCTTTCTTATTTTCTAATTTTTTCTACGTTTTACTGACTTTTTTATCGTTATGCCATTGATAATTATTTTTAGTTATTTATACACTTATGTATATATATAAATATATACATAGCTTTAGTTGTGGGCACTCTCAACACATACCAAGCTAAACATACATATAAACACACCAGCATATATGTATGTATGTTATGATTTTACGGCTACTGCCCGCAACCTGCCAAAATGTCTACACTCATTGACCATTTGCTCGTCTAAAATGCCAATGGTGAAGTTGGCGATCAATTATGCGCGCATGCGTGCTGGCATTTATAGCGGTATTTATTACTAGCTGCAACAACATAATGCATATCACATTTGATTTCAATCGATTTGAATGGTTTTCGGTTTTTCTTCACCAGTTAATTTATATGTATGTATGAACATACATATGTACAGTTGGTTATGCAAATATGCACGAATTGCGTACATAGAAAAGTTGCGCAGCTGCAAAGGCGTTTCCTCGAAGACTGCTACGTCGCATTATATAATCTCTGGCGATTATTGCATGCGCATGGCGTATGCGTTATATCGATTTCCGCTTCGAATGCTTACCGGCAGAGTGACGGTAATGGTAAAAATGCGCTAAGACACATACACACACAAAACGAAATATTTTGGGTATTTTGGAGCAAAAAAAAAAAGGATTTTTTCTTTTAGTTTGGACTCTGTAGGGCTCTATGCGTGTACCACCGTAACCGTAATATTAGATTCTATACCAAAAGAACGAATGAGTTTACCTAACCAACAAAATCGATCTCAACAGTTTCTTCGGTGGTTACACCGTTGCCTTGAACTATAACAGATGTCAAATTTCATCAAGATAGCTCGTGAAATGAAAAAATTTTCCCATTCCAGCACTTGTTGCCTTTGGTTCAGTTTATATGGCAGCTGTAAGCTATAGTTGACGGATAGCGGCGATTCCGACAAAATAGCAGCTTCTTGGGGAGAGAAGGACGTGAGCATTCAAATCAATATCTTGATTATAACACATAAATGTATATACTTTATGGGGTCTTTCTTCTGGATGTTACAAAGTTCGTGGTAAACTAAAGTATATGAGTTCAAGGTATAAAAAAATATTCCAAAAATGCTCTTACTCACAAAATTGCCTGCTTTTATGGACCTTCAGAACATTACACAGAAAAAAATAGTAAAAAAAAACAGTTAAGTTTGCATTTAAACGACTTTTTCGTTCGTTACCCAAAACAAGTTGTAATTCTCCTAAGGTTTATAGAAAATAATTTACTTAAAAGCCAGACATTTGTGTGCGCTAAAAAACGCTTTTAACGTAACGACTTCGACTTTTCACAAACAGTGTTCGATTTAAGTATTAAACTGTTCTTCACCGGCCTTAAATTTGCGTTGTACTTCTCAACGGATTTATAAACTTGTAAATTAATATTTTTTGGCGGAAAAATGAGAAAATTCCAAGCCATAATATTTAGTATTTGGTCGAATGCAAAAGTGCAGCTCTCTGAGAAAATTTCTGAAATGTGTGTATATGTTATGTAACTGTGCACTGCATGTACTTGCAACTTGCGAGGATCACAATTGGAAAGCAGAAATGGAGGCTATATGAATTTCATTAAGACACCGCACAGATTGACGAATATGTCAGGTATAACCGACAGCATATGCTTAAGAATTCATATAATAGGTATATGGGGATTAAAGCAAGCATTGCCCTGATTGCAACCATTTTAGGCAAGTGGATACAGTGTATTAGGAATATGTTCTTTCTGAATTTCATTACGAGATTTTCATTACGACATCTTATACATTGACCGTTAGTTGAGCAACTAAGTCAACCGTAAGTTCGAATATATGCAAAAAATAAAAGATTAGGTATATAAGGCTAAGGCAAGTATTGACTGGACTTTACCCATTTTTGGCACAAGGGCGTGCTTTCATCGAAAAAATATTCTCCCCGATTCTCCCGTCCGATTTCGCTCACTTTCACAGTGTATGATAGCTTGGTTAACCTCACGTACCAAATTTGGTTAGGATTTCAACCAAAAGTGGGCAGTGACACCTCCTCACTTTTAATAGTTTTCCACATAACCGTTATATGGAGAGTGGGCATGAGTATTATTATCTGATCTTAACTAATTTCACAGCTTTGGCACGTTATAGGTTTCCGGTTAGAGTAGCTAGATTAGTCTCATCTGCACTACTGACCTCTCTTAGAAGTCAAGAAATATATTTATGTAGCAAGTTTCATCAAGACATCTAAATTTTTACTCAAGTTAATGCTTGGGCAAGCAGACATATTTTTAATATTTTTTTCCAGGGCATACAATTAGCTGTTAGTAACGATTTCCACAAAATTTAGAAAATTAAAAAAGTCTGCCGCAGAAAGTGTTACATGTCTAAATTCGAAATAGTGCGCCACACAGCGAAAGGAAAACGGCTGCCAGTCGTGTTAATGAATGCTAGCTGTTGCCAGTAGCGATTATGCAGACTAAAGCAGCTTTTCATGGTCGCTGATTCGGCGCATTGTAATTAGCGTACGTGCAGCTTACGTAGCCGGGCAGCAAGCTTAAGGCACAGCTTGCAGCTAGAGAGGCGCCGTCTTCTAGCAGCTAGCGAACTGTGAATCTAACTTACATGTTCACTTGCCGCTTACTTTGGGGCTTTGGCTTCCTTCAGCTATGTGCTGCCGGTGGCGGCAGCAGTGTTTTGGTTCAAGCAACGTTTTCCTCCTCACCGCTGTTTGTATACATAAGTTCCCTTGCTAGGTTTATGAATTTATTTGTTTACAGCACGTAAACGCTCACTGCGCAGCTAAATTATGTAATTTATGCGCATTTCGGTTGATTTAGAGTATTCACTTTAATTTTCTTTTTTTGATTAACGGTCTTACAAGTATTGCGAAATATTTTTAATTAATTAAGATTAATTGAAAAATTTAATTTAATACATAATTCAACTTGAAAATTAGTAACTTAATTCATATTAATGATTTTGGTGCAGTGCGGTGGTCAGTGCGTATGCGTGATCTGAGCGTATGTCACGGCGTATGATGAATGCAAGTGAACGTTAACCCTTGTTTAAGTGGGAGGTCATTTGTGGACTTTAAAAAATACATAATTTCGAGTAATACACAGGATGAAACTGCGATATTTATAAAAACTACTTCGAAATTACGCCACACACTCACAGTCCTTACGTCATAAAAATGTTAGATAATATAGTTGCTTTAGTTTACACTTGGAGAGTAATGCAGACGCTGAGGCCCACTAACCAGAACGAAATATACCTTTCCTTCTACGAAAATTATTTGAAAAATAAAAGTTCTAGCGTTAGATACCATTCCGTAAATAATTCTGATATAAGGAACTACATATTACGAAGACGAAAACGGAGTGAAAGAAACATTAATTCGAGTCAAAACTAATACGGTTTGGAACGGAAGCGGAACTAGATTGTTATGACGCAGTAAAAACAATGCAACTGTACATAAAATATTGAGATGGAATTAGAGATTAAGAGACGAAAAGGGCAATAAGGCGAGCTAGAAACTGGACTCTTTATAAACTGAGATTAAAATTGAAATTAAGACGAAAAAATTGATGCAAAATTCGTGTGGCACATAGAGTTCGAAATGGAAACAGAGAAAGTGGCAGACATAAAGATTAGGGAAGAGATCAACACTGAAAATGACCTTGTGAATGCGGTAAAAACGTACACTAAGCATGAAAGTCATACTAAGAGTGAAGAACTTAGTAAAACTAAAACCGGTTTCGATTATAATAGTGCAGGGCATAATTTATGTACCTAAAACTGAAATGTTGACGGATACCGAGATTGAAAAAGAGACTGATATGAGAACACAGACTGAAACTAAAAATTATTTTGAAGCAGCGACAGTGAAAATAAGAATAAATCGAAGATATCGGATTAGAAAGTTGTGTTTATGGGTTTTTTTGGTGTATAGCGTTAAACATTACTGTAAGGTATGGTATTTACAATATAAATTATCTCTTAACTCGCCTTAAACGCTGTTTTTTCGGTGTTTAGAGGAATATAAACTTTTTTTGCGGATCACTGCGAAAGATTGGTTGGCAGCGCTGCTGTTGAACATAATGGTTTTAAGCGCTCAAAGCTATTACTTTACTGTTTTCAGTCAACAGCAAACCTTAAACTCCAGTTTATGAAACCCAAATTTCAGATTGAGAGTAAATTTTAGGAGAAATAAAGTTTAAGCTTAACAAAGTAAGTTTGTCTGAAGAAAAATTGTGCAAGAGCTAACTATTTTTTTTTTTTTTTTGCTTAAAATGTAACAGAACTCAGAGTTTCTCAAAAACTTAAAAAGAATGCTATGGCATTTTCAGTAAACACTGCACCTTAAACTCGAGTTTGTAACTAAATACGAAAATACAACTAAGCAAAATTTTAATTTGAGATGGTTAGAAAGGCATGTGATGCGCAGGAAAGAAAGTTAGGTTGAACATCGAGTCTTAGAACCATATTTTTACCAGAAAGAAGGAATCTATGGTAGGTGTTGAGCAAATGGTGTTTGTATCTAAATTTCCGCATAAAACACAGACCAATTAATCGAGCAAAAGAAAATAATGCAACTGAAGCGTACTCAAATTTGAAATTTTTGAGACTCGCCCTATTCACCAAGCCATATGAGCCACATCCTCAACATACGGACATAGCCTGTTCACTTTTAATTATAGCGGCAATATGTACGTGCAATAGCAAAGCTGGTCTCGCAATCTTAATCATTCAGGTTATTGCGAGATTTTTTTGCAGCCAATAGCAATCATGCACCAAAGTCAGAGTCAAGGCGCCAAGCCGTGCGACTGTCCATTCCGACGACGCATTAAGTCAAAATAATTACGACAAAGACATAACATAGATTATTTAATTACAGGTAGTGATGAGAGCAACAACAAAAGCAAAGATAGCAGTTAAAAGCGAAACCAAAAGGAAAAGTAAAATTCGAAAAAATAGTAGAAAAAATAAAAATTAAAGGAAATTTCAAAAAAAGGCAAACAAATTTGTTGGATAATCCAATCATAGACAGCAAGAGCGCTAAAGCAAGCCATAAAACAGACCATGAGAGCGAAGTTTATATATGCCTCAGTTGTACTTCAAACATTGCCACAAACACAATTCTTTACATTGTTCGTTGCAACCAGCCAAAAAAAACGGAAAAATTAAAAAAAAATAAAAAATTGCAGTTGCTGCCATTACAGGTGCGCATATGTATGTTTCACTGCAGCTGTTACCACGTAACAGTCATTACACAAATATAACGCTGGACTTGCCACCATAGCACTTTGGCGCAAAGCAGCCACCGGTAAAGAGGTTGTTGCACCTGAAAGTGCCGTAGCAAAAGTATTGCTCAATGCAGCATTGAATGTAAAGAAAGGAAAAATTGTAAAACAACGGTATTATTACTTATGAGGATGCCAGTTATTAAGCGAGCGATTAAAATCAGCAAGAAGCGAATATATAATAATACAAACAAAAAAGCTACGCAAAATATGCGCTTTTTCTGGCTAATTTGCTGCGCTTGGCGTTGTTTTTTCTATAATACAATGTTTCTTGAATTTTTTGCGGCACAAATTTGCATAAATTGTGTTATACGCGCGAGTTGTATGGTAAATGTGGCAAGTGGCATGCGGCATGCTCCACTTACATAAATACTATAAGCGCGCAATTGCTAAAAAACTAGGTTTTGTACGTATGTATGTAGAGCTGTATAGCAAATTCGAAATATATACATATGTGTGTGTATGCGTAGATGAAAGTATGTGTGAGTGCTTGTTAATAACTTGACGATCGTGAAAATCTAGGAAATATTGCAGCTATCATTTGCCCTTCGCGGAAATGTGTCATTACAAAGGGGAAGTGGCAAAGCAACCGGCCAGGGCGTCAAACGAGTTGAAACTGGCTATGGAATGATTATCTACGACTAATGACTTGTGATTGCAGCCATAGATATCAGCTTAATGCGTGAAATTTATTTATTAAAGAAATCATTGTCAGAGTGAAATTTATTTTTTCTTTATGCCAAAACATTTATTTATTTAAAAACAAAAATATTTATTTTATATATTATTTTTTACCTACATATGTATGTTTTCAACATTATACATATAGTGTATATATGTATGTACATATATTTTTAGAATTTTTCTTTAAAGCAATTAGCAAGCATAATACTGAGAATTCAATTTCCGTCTAACTATAGGCTATTTATAAAAATTCAAATTGCTCCTAAAGGTAGACAATAATTATTTTTTTAATTCAGCTTAAATATTAAATAAATTTTAGCAGTATATAAGGTCTTTTAGTATAATTATCAGAATTTAAATTTCTCCTAAAGGTAGGCAATTAATATTTTTTTTAATTCAGTGAAACTATTAAATATTTTTTAAAGGTACTTCCTATTTTTTTCTTTTTGCATTAAAACTTTCTTTGAGTATGATTATTTAACAGCATTCAAATTGCGCCTAAATGTAGGCAATTATTATTAGTTTAACTTTGCCTTAAATTTAAGTTTTTTTTAATTTTATAAATAGCTTTTGATTGAGATCAGAACGAGAGAAGTCTTTTTATTTTGTTATTATTTAACGGAACGGAAATTGTGCCTAAATGTAGGCTGTATAGGTTCTTTTTTAATTTATTTTTCTATCACCTTAAAATTTATACTCAAACTAAAGGACTTGAGCCTAAATGTAGGCAACAATCATTGTTAGTTTTACTTAAACTCAGAATTTCAATTTTTTTAATTAATTTTTTTTATCGACATTTAACAGACAACTTATATTTATAGAGGAGGTCAAGACAAGCGTGCGAACTGTCAAAAGCTAATAAAATGCGATGAGCGTGTTTCACCACAGAGCGGAGCATTCAATGAAAATTATGCTCAGAAATATACATTGCTATTACAGATGTATGTCAGCCTTTGCTTACGTTCTCTGCATTTAATATAATCCAAGCTAAAGAAGTTTTTACCTTAATCTTTTTTATCGGAATTCCAGCTGCGCCTAAATGTAGGCAATATTATTATTATTAGTTGCACTTAGCCTCAAAATTTTAAGTTTTTTAAATTTAATTTTTATTATCACCTTTTCCTTCAGATTCGAACTAGGGGTCTTTTTCGAAACACGAATTTTGCCTAATTGTAGGCAATATAATTATTACTAGTTCCACTAAGCCTCAAAACTTGAAGTTTTTTTTCAAAATTTATTTTTTATTAATATCTTTAATTCAGATCCGAATTAGAGGACTTTTTAAAAACAACATTATTTTAATTATTTATGATAATTCGAACTGCGCCTAAATGCAGGCAATTACAATTATTAGTAACCATAGTTGACTTCTACCGAAAATATCGGTCAATCGCCGAGATACATACATATATAATTAAAAATCAGGGAGTAACCTTTCCTGATAATAGTAAATAAATATAAGTAAATTACAAATATATTTAGATATGCATATGCATTAGAAATGTCACATAAATTTTCTACAAATCAAAGTATTTGCCAAAAAAATATTTAACACCTTTCGTCAGTGAAATGCAGTCAAGTAAAAACACCTCGTAAATCAGCAAAAGTCAATACAAAACATTTCGCCAAATTTCAAATCGAAAAATATCAAAGGCAAAATCAACATTGCGTTGATAACTGTAAGTGACTAAGTGCACAAAGAAATGTAACCCCGCATGCTACGGCATTTGACGTGTATCGGCTGTCATGAGCGTGATGACCGTTGCCATGACACTAACGTTCAAGCGCTTAATATTGCCGACAGCAGCCACAGCTTTATGCATGCAAATCACCAGGTGAGTGCAGCAAGCATAACCTTTATGTAGTGGCGGTGGCGTCATTTAAAGGAGAGCGATATGCTTGTGGAATATTTATTTTTAATAAAATACAAAGAAAATAAATAACTTTCGAAAAGTAAGTGACATTATTTAACAATATTTGATTAATGTTTGTTAAAATTTGACATATTGCAACAAGCAATTGGCAACTAGTGCTGACAAGCGCCACGGCGAAAAATACATTGAACTTTGTGCGAGTTGAAATGATTTATATATTTATATGAATATATTGTAGTTTTATGAATGAAATATTGCATTAAACTCAGAATATTATTGCAGCCACAGCAATTCCTATAGAGGTGAAAATTCGAATCGACTATCGATAATTCTAACTCACACAATATATTTTTCATAATGTATCATAACAAAACGTAACATATCCCAACATAACGCAACCTTACATAACACAACACAACGTAACATTATAAAACTTAATGTAACATAACATAGCGTAACTTAGCATTAAGTCGCATAACATAAGATAATGAGAACTATACAATAAACGTAGCTTAACAAAATTAAACATATCTTAACTTAACATAAGACTTTAATGAAACAGCATAATGTAGCATAGCACAAAGTAACGGAACATAATAAAATGCAAACGCATGACATCAACACAACATACCGTAACATAACATAACCTTACTCAACATAACGTTACATAACACACAATATGATAACGTTACATTATCTGCCACAATATAACATAATGTTACATAACACAACATAATGAAAATATGTTATATATTGACATAACGTTACTTAACAAAAACGTAACGCAACAGTACTCTGACGTTACATCTCGCAGCTTGACGTAACGTATTGTAACGTTACCTATTACAACTTAACATAASATAACAAAACGTAACGCAATATAACAGAATGTTACAAAACACAATATAACGTAACACAGCGTAACGTAACACAATATTGGTAAAACAAAACTTAATATTGATAGGCAAAAATGAACTGAAAAAATATATGGTTGACATAGCATAATACAAAGCTCCATAAATCTTTCTTATGTCGGTTCGGCAACGGATATATTAAAGAACATAGTTTTATGTGAGATCTATAGTTTTAAACTCTAGAAAAGCTTTATGAAGAGCGAAATTTGTTGCGTTTATCTCCTTGGCTACGCTGAGGATTGCTTATTCTAATATCTAAAGTGAGCACTTGACCTTAACAAACTTGACATTCGCCTTCGTACCGCACTATTTGAAGGCAATTCACAAGTTCAAATCAAACCGACATATTTGTTCGTAACAATGTAACATTACATTTCTTTCATTTCGATTTTGCAGCCTACTTTTTCATAAACGATCACAGCTAAATTATGGGTTTTTTTTTTTGCCTATTTTCTCGTCTATTTATCTAACTTGCTGACTTTATTGCATGTACATATGTATATGCAGCTCTATCAAGCCGATCAAGCCGTCAGTCCTGCCAAGCAACGCTACAACGCTTGAAAAGCTGCCAAATGACCAGCTAAGCATGCGCTCCGCAGCCACGAAACAACAAGCAGCCAATCGGAGGCCAGCCCCCCTCACGCCGCTGAATGTGGGCGCGCACACGACGAGCGGCGAAACATTTTCATATAAAAGCCAATGGACGGACCGACATCGACACCAAATCATTTTGTACCGTTAGACCGTGAAATCGTAAAAATGTGCGCACAAAATATGAAATATTATTTAATAGCGCTGTTGGTTGTAAGTAAAAAGTAGAGCATGTGTGGCAGCAGCAGCTGTTAGTCCAGTCCGCTGGGATATGAATATATATTAGCGCTGGCAGTGACAGTGGAAATGTGTTGTATAAGTGGCGCTGGTGTTGAGTTTGTGGATTTTTGTAAGCCCGAAATTTGGTGAAATTGGAGAAAAAGAAGTTTTACATTCAATTTTGTTGAACAGTGTTAATTTGTTGTAAAGTCTTGTTGTTAAAGAAGTATTGAAATATAAAAGCAATATTTCGGTAAACAGTGCTTCCAAAAACTATACTATAACAGCGAAGTCAACGCAAGCGCAGCTGATTAAAGAAGGATAATAGCAGAAAATGAATTAATGCTTAGTAAAGCAATGCAGCAAAAGAGTGCAAAGAACGAGAAAATTAAAAAAATAAAATCAATTTCAAAAAATACATATAGAAAAAATTTCCATTTAATTTCTTTTTATAAACATAACAAAAATTATTTTTGCTCTATTTTGAACTTAAAAACAATTTATTTAAAAATAAATAAATAAAATTGGATTATTTTTGTCATAACAATAATTTTAACAATTTTGATTTATTCTCTCTTCTAATTTTGGTTCCATTAATCGAATTTAAATCTTTTTTATCAGACAAAATTGTCAATATTTTTTGTTTTTTGATGTGAAAGTTGATAAGATATTTTTTAAATTTGAATATTTTTTTTTAAGTTTTAAAAAAAATTTTCCAATAATAAAATTTTGAATTAAATTTTTTTTTTCATTTTAAACTTTTAACTAAAAATGTTTCAAAAAAATAAATAAAAATAGTTTTAGTTCCCAATTAATTGTTTTTTTTTCATTTTTGATTCCATTTTTTTGAGAGAAAATTTATGTTGAATATATTTTTCAGTGGTATATTTTATAATATATTTGCATACATATAAATATTTTTTCTAATATTTTGTGCTTTTTGGTTTTAAATTTCGTAATAATTCTTTTTATTAAAAACTTTAGAAAAATTTTAAATAAAAATATTTTTCTTTCTTCATTTTAAATTTTAAAAAATTAATGTAATAATAAAAAATTAAAAATAGATTATTAAACCAAATTTCAAAAAAAAAAATAAAAGTTTAATATAAAAAAAAATAAAAAATATGTCAATTATAAAAAAAAAATCAAAAAATTTGTTTACTCAAATAACTATGTGAAAATATAGATTTTTAAGAAAAAAACGCTTCATCATTGGCTTATAAAGCTTAAATATAGAAAATCAATAAGAAAAATTAAGAAATCAATTATTTAATTAAAATTTCAACGAATTGTATATC
This sequence comes from Bactrocera latifrons, assembly GCF_001853355.1. Taxonomy (NCBI): domain Eukaryota; kingdom Metazoa; phylum Arthropoda; class Insecta; order Diptera; family Tephritidae; genus Bactrocera; species Bactrocera latifrons. The sequence goes on from NW_017537168.1 coordinate 732,387, forward strand.
ATTTAAATTTAGTATAACAAAACTCAAAATTAAAATATGTACATACATACATATGAAAAATTTTTAATTTTTTTATTTTTAATTTGTAAACTTTTTTTTTTTGATTTTGAAATTGGTTAAAAATATTTCATTAACATTTTTGTAGATTAAAAATAAATTTTATTTCATTTTTATTTCAAAATAAATTTTATTTTTAATAATTAAAATTTTCGAATAAAAATATTTTTGTTTGAATTAAATTTTTATTATTAAATTAAAATTTTTTTTATTTTAGTTTTAATTTTTTAATTTTGATTGAAAATTTTTAATGCTTTTTATTTTTATTTTTTAATTTTAATTTATAAAAATTTTAAAATTAATTAAATTTTTTTAATAATATTAAATAAAAAAATATTGAACAATTTAAAAATAGAAAATAAAGAAAAAAATGTTCACCCACAATTAAATTGAAAAAACATGCACATTTTAGAGAAGTTTTTTTCTTTTGTTTATTAGGATTAAAAATTAAAAATCAATTAAAAAATTGAAACAGACAGGAAGAAATATTTTCAGAGCATTTCTAATTAAAAAAAATATATATATATTACATAGAGAAATACAGGGAAATTGAATAGAATTAATATTTAGCTACAAAAAATAAGATTTTTGATTCTTATTTTAAGATTTTTTAAATAATTGTATTTAAAATAATAAAAATCAGAAAAAAAATGCAAAGAAAAAATTTATAAAATTAAAAAGTACATACATATGTATGTATGTATGTATGCATGCATAAAAAAAAAGTTCATTTGAAACTATCAACTCTTGAGTTAACATAGATTGTTAACTTAAAAAAGCATGTAAACACTTGCACTGATTTGCCAGCTGATATCCACTTGCCACTTAAGCGAAGTGAATGAACGGCGCAGCACCTGTAACAGCATATTACGTACGCGCATGCGCCTGCGCCTTGCACTGTTGCATGTGCGATGCCAAAAAAGAAAGCGAAAGTATTATGCGCGCTGCGCAGCGCAGCATGCGCTTGCCAACTTTTGCAGCATTTGTTATTAGTAAAAAGATATGTTTGTATACATATGTATGTGTGTGTGCGGTAGCTGCAATTTTATTTGATTTTAGATTTCTTTTAATATTCTCTCCGCTATTTGTATAATTGTTTTTGTATTGGCACTATTACCAACCACTTTTGCTGCGTACTACTTGAAACTGTTGCACGTTTCTACTGCGCAATTACCGTTAATAGCCGTTTTGATAAATCATTGGAAGATAAACACACCGCAGCAAGTCAATAACATTATGGCACGCACGTCTGGGGCGTGTGGCTGCAACATATATAGGCATAYATACATACACAAATGCATTTTTTTGTTGCGTGGCACAAAACATTTGAACTTAGCGGAATCGTTTTGAGCTTATGTCTATATTTGGCGTATGATGCAACAATGAAACTTGTTGCACGCAACTGTTGTTGCATTGATGAGCTCAAAAACTAGCTGCGTTTCGTACTGGTTTTGGCAGCAGTACACATGTTGCAGGATGTTTTGTTCCTGCTTTTGTTTGAGGAGGAAATAATTACTATTTTTTAATTCACAGGAAGTAAGTTGTGAGTAGAAACTCGTGAGGCAGGCAGGTTTTTGTTGATAATCCTTGAATATAACATAACTTATACGGGATAATTTCTGGCTTAATTGGTTTCACAATAATTTTTGTCAACGATTATTGAACGGAAAAAAGTCAGAGAACCCACCGAAACACTTTATCGCAATGAGAGACTTTGTCCTAAGCGAAATCTACGATGATTGATCAGTTTGTATAGCAGCTTTAAGCTATGGTTTTCGATCTAAACAATATATTCGGAGATTATGGGGATGCTTCGGATAATAATCTTTATCAAAATCGGTGTAGATACTTTGTCAAATGAAAACTTTTTCCATATGGGGACCTGAGTTTGAGCGGTCAGTTTGTATGGCAGCTATAGGCTATATGTGCCCGATCTGAACGATCTGTCGTATGGCATAGTTGTCGGTTCCGACAAATGAGCTAGTTCTTGATAACAAGAGAACGTTTGCAAAATTTCAGAACGATATCTCAAAAACTGAGAGACTAGTTTGCGTATATACAGGCAAAGAGACGGAAATGTCTAAATCGACTCGGTTCGCCATTACTCAGTCGATCTATTCTATAAGAAATTCATTTTATACTATTAAATGCTCAAAACTCAAATTTATTCTGTGAAAGAAATTGACCTTTAATAACTTTAATTGATTGTTACAACTGTAATTATATTAAATCACTTCATAAGAATACGATCGGTTTTCTTTGATTCTTTAATGGTCGGTTAGAACACCAGGAAGCAGTTACAGTAGTTACAAATAATACAAGCTATAGTTACACGTCCACCGCTTATGTCCGGCCTGGTCTAGAACTCGGCTTAAATATTGGTTGTCAAAAAAGTCTTGCGGTATTTTCGCTACTTCGAGCTGAGGGCGCGTAGTTCTAGTTTTATTCTTCGCTACATCTTTTTGGAAAGCTCATTTCACACGCTAACACGTGATTGTCGTTTCTTTCGAACGGAACAAAAGATCCGGGCAATGAAGTGGGTAAGACGGATAAAAGCCCAATACCGCTGTTGTCCAAATAGTTCTTAACTAATCTTGCAACATAAGGTCGAACGTTGTCATGGTGGCTCGGCAATCGCTCGCTCCAATTTGAAGCTCATAATAAGCTAGCATGCCGTTCTGATAACATCAAATAAAGAGCGATAAATTGGTTTCATGGGTATTCGGTCTCACATATGCATTTTAGCGTTTGAGGTTCTCGTAAAGAGTCCATTTCTCAACACCAGCTACAATCCGCCGCAAAAACGACTTCATTTTACAGCGTTTGAAGCGAATTGCTGACAGGCAAATTCGTCTTTCAATGTCTCTTGGCTTCAATTTCCATGGCACCCAATTTCCTTGATTTTAAATATATCCTGCGGCTTTTAAAAGTTTCGAACGCTGCGAGCTCTTCTTGTCTTTGACAACAATTTTCATCGTGTGATGATTGCAGTCCCTTTGATCACTCCACATCATTTATTCCACTATTTCTATAGCATTTTATAAATTATAGACATCATTATACTAAATTATTTTTACCGTTCTATTAAAGCTCTTAGCTCTGTTTCACTCAGCCGAATCACAAAATAATGCACGTTACAATCGTCGCAGACCAGCATTAGAAAATGCCAAAGAAACCATCGAAGCTGCCACAGAAAAGTCTGAAGCAGCTACTGATCAACTAGCTCTTGCCGCTAGCCATGTCGATAAGAATCCACAAAGGCGTAGTGGCGCTTATGCTAGAGACGGAGATGGTAAGTCCAAAGAAAGCTGAGAGGTTATAATTGTGTGGCCTGTTAAATTATATTTCTGTTCCTTAGAATATCCTTATGGCAATTTGGAAATGAATCTCATACGTCCGGAGAGCGAACCGGTGCACACACAGATCACAGCCAAGTACACGAGCACGTTAAGTGCATCACGTCCTTACGAGTCAGGTTCACTGGAAGATGCCGAAACTGCTGAGGAATATGTAGCTAATGCCATGAAGTTGCAACGTTATGGCACACGTTTACGCGAACCCATACGCATACTGCCCACTGAAGATGCGCTGCAAGCTGGACCGAAGACGCCGCCAGCACAAACCAACGACGAGTCGGCGGACGAGAGGAACGCTCCACCGCCGAGCAATATCAAATTTGAGTACTACCATACCGCAGCACAACAGCAACAGTTGCAACAACAAACGCCACAGCATTTGGATAATAACCACCAGTCACTTTTGGAGGCGCAAATGCGTGCACAATTGCAGGCGCAAATCCAACAAGCCCAACAGTCGCAACAGGCGCAACAGCAAGCGGAAAGTCAGCAACAACAACTAGAGGCGCAAACGGAACGTGGTCAAGCAATTGTTGTGGGAAGTGCCAATGACGGCGTGCCGCAGCAGGTAGCGTCTGCTTACAATCGAGACCCGGTAACACGCTCTTACGAGGTTTATGATGACAACAGTGCCTACGAAGCCAGTGTGGAGGCTGGTGCGGGCGGTGGTAGTGGTGTCGCTGACGGTGATGGCGTCGATCGTCACTACCGCACAAAATATCTTTTTCAACCTGCCTATCAAGGCGCCAGTGTTGCACCAGCAGAGCCCGAGCCAGAGCAGATACGCGGCTCCGCATCAACGGAAATACCCAAAGCGGAGATAATGAAGCAGATCGAAAAATCGGTGATGAAATACATGAAAGAGCTGGAAGCCGAAGGCAAGATTGTCACTTCGCCGCAAGAGCCGAAAACATATTACAAAATGGTAACTGTGCCAATCGAAGAGAAGCATATTGCATCGACAACAACACGTCCGAAACATTCCATTGCTACACCCACGCAAAATGTTGTGTATACGAGTGGCAGTGAAAGTGGCAAACCGTCATCAGCGTCAGCAACTGGATCATCGCACCGTACGTCAACGCATGGCAGCATTTCCGGTTACTCCAGTTCACGCCACCACGCGCCCAAACATCAGCTCAAATCTACGCAACGCTATCAATCCGAAGCCGAGAATGCTTATCGCACACAAGGCGGCGCACATCAGGCGCATGAGGTCGGCGAGGCGCTGGCGCCAAATGTTGAATTCGTTTACAAGATCAAGACACGCGCACCACTGCAAACGGCCACCGTGAAAACAATTTCGAAACCATATACGTTGCCACTTAAAGGTACCTACGACCATTTCGATCATAGCGCAGCGCTGAAGCATATCGAGGACTTTGATCTTTCGCATGTAGTCACGACGCAAGAGCCCGATGAGCGTCCAACTTCGTTGAGCGCGAGTGTCACAAACAAGCCAAATAAACTTTACTTTAACTCGGAAATCTATCACGATATTAACTCTCTGCCATTCAAGCCAGAAAAATCACGCACGTTAACCACGGCTGGCGCTGGTGCAGCAGCTGCCGAGTATCGCAAACTAAAAGCTAGTAGTGGTGAATTAAGCGTTGATTATAAAGGTTACTCCGGCTACTTTGCCGAACCTAGTGCACAAACGGACACGTCCGATGAAAAAGACACAAGCGCTGGGTCTAGCGCGCAGGTGTCAGAAGATGGTTACCCCCTCATGAATCCCTACCAGTACGTGCTGAAGAAGGAGCCACTGCCGCACAAATATGAAGAGACCAGCGCCAGTTGGGTTGAGGCGCATGCTAAACCTGCTTACGCGGCATTGAGCGCCTCACAAAAGGGACTAGAATACGACAGCTACAGTCCGAAATTCAACAATAATCCCGAAGGCTACGGCTATCAGCACACTTACAAAGCGGAACGTGAACGCGAACGCGAAAGGGAACGCGAAAGAGAACGGGAACGTGAGCCACAGCATAGCGGACACAAGTATGCCGTTAGTCGCTTGCCGAGCGGTAGCAACAGTAAGCGTGGCAAGCGCGGCGGTGGCTTACCATATCCCAATGTAAGTAAGAAGGCGCTGCGCAACGCGGCCGTAAAAGATATTGAGGCGAACTTGGCGCTACGTCCGCCGCCGAAAAATTAACGCTCCAGGCTTGATTTTTAATGCAATCAATTATTTTTAGTTTTTCGTTTATTTATTGATTTATGTTTTCTTTTAATATAACTGTTTCTACGGCAATGTTGTATGCGCGCCTGCAGTTATGCAAAGACATTTCTACAAATTGCGTATTACTTTCTAAAATATATTTATGCCAATTTTCGAGTGCAATGTTAGCTTAAGTATATATTTATAATAAAATATTAACGGTATTTAATTGTGTTTATATTATAGTGAATATTATTTCTTATATATATAAACGGTTTTGTATTTATTTATATAATAAACCATTTAAAATGTCAACATTTCATAACTGAGCGCCTAAAAGTAGACTATAAATCGGATTAGTGTTACCAACTTTTGATTCCAGAGGAAAAATATTTTATTCCCATAAAATTTGAAAGAATCTGTTGGAGCTCTTATAAAAGAGCGGTCTGAAACTTGAGAGAACAAATTATTAGGAAGCAGCATGCCTGATAATAAATAAGTTCTAATTTGAAAAAAATAAGCATACTCCGTCAAATAATAAAGACATCTGAAATTTTGAAGGCAGAACTTTGTGTAAATCAACAAAAGAAAGGCACGCTACGCCGAAGAGAATTCAGCCAAACATAATGGCAAATATAACCGTTTTTGCCAGATTTCTTCAGTAGCTATAATTGCCGTCAGATTCAATATATAGTAGAAAGTTTAATCAGCCATCAGCTTTAATACATATCAATACAATACAGAGAGTTTACTATTTCATTTTGTGCCTGCTGAATTTAGATGAAAATAATGAGATCTGGAAGCCTGATTATCTACTCAGCATTTTATCGATCTTACAAACACACCTCTTAAAACTTATCAGAAGAGAATAGCATTTAAAACGTTGAGAAGATGAAGGATTTTGAACGTGGTGAAGGGTTTGTAGCATATAAAGGATTATCCATTTCGAGACTCCCCACTATTTGAAAGAAAAAACACATTCAAACAACAAATTTAATGAGAATAGTTTATTATCATTCGAAAGAATATTCTTTGGCATTTATTTTTTGGAAATTATCTCTATAAAATGTTGGCCGCGACCAACGTCTCAGATGGTCCATCTGTTGAATTCAATCTTCGATGACTTATTCCAGCATTTCGGTTGGTAACTGGAGAATGACACAAGTGATGTCTTGCTCTAAGGCCTGAATCGAAGCAGAATATTCTTTGGCATTTATTTTTTGGAAATTATCTCTATAAAATGTTGGCCGCGGCCAACGTCTCAGATGGTCCATCTGTTGAATTCAATCTTCGATGACTTGTTCGAGCATTTCGGTTGGTAACTGGAGAATGACACAAGTGATGTTTTGCTCTAAGGCCTGAATCGAAGCAGAATTGTCCGCTTAGACTTTAGAGTCTAACAGTGGGATATCACACGATCTTGGTGGTCAATCGAACGTTCCGAAACGTAAATATATTTGCTCACCGAAGTGTTCTCTCAATAATAAGTGGCGACGTGTTGTGGGAACCAAATGTCGCCGAGATCTCGAGCTTTAATTTTAGACAACAAATAGTCGGTTATCATGGCGCGATAATGTTCTAAAATACTGAAATAAGGTCAGATCGGACCAAACCGTGTATTTTTCTGGAAATCTCTCAAATCTCTTCAGGTTGCTCTTCGTCTTTAATGCAGTAATTTTGCTTGTTCACAAACGCATTGTGCCAGAAATGGACCTAATCGCTGAACAAATTTGGCTCAAAACGTTGGAACTTCTTGGAATTTTAGAAATAAAGTTGAGCGATTTTTCAACGTTGTTTAGGCGTAAGTCTTTCTATGATGAAATATTAAACAATACTGAACAAAAATAACTTGACAACTTGACACGATTCACGCGTGAACGGTTAAAAAAGGCTATTGGCAAAAGTATTCCTACATGGATCATGAGTTACTTCTTTCTTTTTCTAATTTATATGCCGGTTTTAAGGTTCACAATAATAAAATTCTATCGTTTAGTTGACATCAGTGTTTGAGAAAATTTGTTCGCCTTAGTAAAAATATCAGTTGGAAGCGTTCGAACTTCCGCAATTTTTTTCGTATTATCAAATACAACCATAAAGTTCCCAGGTTGCTTATACACAAACCACAATTATGTTGATATATATTTATACACAGTAGGAGGACGGTACTAAAAGTAACCAACCCAATCAGCTACTTGTTGGTGGCTCTTTCTTTTAACTCTCATTTATCTTAACACATATTGTGGTTCAAAAATGAGCCTGTGTTATGTAGAAAGTAACGAAATTTCCTTCCAAAATCAATTTATGTGGAAATATATTTACTTCCTTTAGCTGGTAAGATACTTCTGCGACCACCCTAATATACCCATTCACCATATCTCTTTCAAAGAAAATATTATAATTCGAAATTGATAACAATATATATTATAAATTTCCCATGCGTAAAGTTTATAATAGAACTTGGCAATTGCGGTTGCCTGCACCAGCTTCGCGAAAGCTTCAAGTATAAAATGGATTTTCCGCCGTGGCGACGAGTCAGTACATTGCAGTGCCACAAACGCAGGAGTGGGATTTGTTAATTTTTGTTTTTATTGTTATTTCTTACAGTAAAATGTCGCTTAGCGTATCTGGACTACCGAAACCCGTTAATGTACGCAATGATATCCGTCATAATTGGGAGGTCATGCAAATTGTTTATAAACTCTACAACGAACAGAAGTTCACGGACATTTTATTCGAGTTTCCTTACACGACTTATAAGTATGTTTTTGTTGTGAACTGTTGTTGTGTGTTGTCAACTCAGGTATATGTAGGATAATATACCGTTTTAATAGGCTTACAGCACATCGCCTAATACTCGCCGCGGCAAGCCCATATTTTCTAGAACTCTTCGACAATACCGAAGACGATTGCAACTCGCTCACGGTAACGAAAATGGATAGTGATACTTTTGAAGAATTGGTGGTCTACTGCTACAACGGACAGACAGATATTACAGCTGGTAATGCGGAGCGTATGGCCAAAGGCGCTATGCTGTTACGTTTATACGAAGTGGTTGATATTTGTGTGAATTATATGATGAATCATATAAGTGATTTCTTAGTGCGCAAGCTGATACCATTGGCAGCGGAATTGGACTATGAAAAATTTGAAACGCGCTTACTCGCTTATATTGTGAAGAATTTTAAGGAGGTAAGTTGAAATTTTGCGGGAACTCGCTGCGGTATGTGAGGTAATCACTAGGGTAACGCTAATTGACCTACGGCCTTCACGGCTTGAGAAAACTTTTAACGTTTCTTTGACCTACGGTTCGACGCGGACTATGATTTCAGAACTAAAGCTTTTTTGGAGTTGGTTGAACCCTGGGTTGGTGGCCAACGTATTCCGTCACCTGAGCTTGTGGGAGTGAAATCCTGTACAAATGGCTGGCGGGTTAATGTCGAGGCTACTTCTATGCTGTTAAAACATTGGCAGGCCTCACAGTACATTCCTCTCCCATCCTCATTAAGTTCATGTGGTAGATAATCTTGGAACCATTAAAAGCGACTACTTTTTGTGAGTTCAGTAGCGTCTCTGAGTGCGGAAATAGGTCGAAACCAAACTTGAAATTGTACAAGGTTCTGGGATTGTTAGTGCCTAGGGCAACGAAATCATCCACCACAAAGGGCAGTGAACAAAATTACCTTTTAAAAGTTCGGTTACCGTCTAAGGATTGTCCAGCCAGCTGGAAACGAAGGTAGGACTGAGATACGAAGCGGATACGCCAACACCAGCAGAAGAACCTTTGTTTAGTTCACGATGGGTTCGAGGACCTAAGGCGATATTAAAACGTTCGGGGGAAAAAAGGTGACGGCGGGAGATGGTTGACCAGACCGAAGCATCGTAGCAAAGTTGATAAGATCTGAGTTGGTTAGATTTGAAAAGGAGTTAGACTAGAAGCTTTGGACAGGTTAATTTCGAAATTAGAGGGTTAAATCTGAAACATTCTTTCGCAAAAATATCAATGCAAAAAGGGAAAGCTCAAACCATTACATGGTTTATATACGCAACTCAAAGCTGCTTTTCATCCTGTACTTTCATGACATTTCGAAAGGTATTATGCTGAAACTGAGTATCCGTTAAAGATCGAACTAGTTTAACTGTACTAAATTGAACTACTAGAATTAGCTTGCCGATTCTCATATTTGTTAAAGGAAGTTAAGGACCTGACTTGGACATTTAGTCACCGATTTGAAAATTGCTATTAAATGTGTTTCACATAAAAATCAACTTCAGGTTAACAGAAATGGCGAAATATTTGATCTCAGTATGACACAATGGAAATTCATTATAAAAGAACTAGACGTCAATTCCCAAGTTTCCCAAGCGGATATATTATTGGCCATCAAAGGCTGATACGAGTACAATGTCACTGAGCATCAGCAATACCTGCCCGATTTGATCGGTTCGCTTACACTTAGCGAATTCGACAACGACTTCCTAAGACAGCAAATCAAACCATTACCCGGTTGTGAAGGTTTGGCAACAGAAGCACTTAAGAAACGTGGCGAACTGCCTTCATGGCTCGCGGTACAGAATTGGGGCGAAGTAAGTGGATATACTATATGTATTTACGAATATATTTAATAACGAACATGTTAATTTTTAAGGATTGGTTAGGTTATAAGGACATCTTACTTTATAATCAGGCTAAAAAGGAATGGGTAAAAGCTACACGCTTGGAAATTAGTAGATATTATTTCAGCACAGCGTTTATGGGGAATAGTCTCTACTTCATCGGCGGACGCAGCAGGGATGGCGTAAGCAAAGCTGTGCTCAGCTACAATTTGCTAACAAAAAAAATTACAACGATGCCGTCGTTGCAAGATAAGCGTACTGCCGCATGTGTTGCTGTGGTGAATAATTCTATATATGTTTTTGGTGGTAAGGCGGATAATTCGTTGGCTAGTGTGGAATGGTAAGACGCAGGTGTGCGGTAGACCGCAGGTGCTGGTAGTGTTCTAATATTATGACATATTACAGTTACAGTATGTCAATAGGGCGCTGGGAGCATAAATCTGGCATGCCTACACCTCGCGCGGCAGCTGGTGTTGCCATCTTGAATGATGATGTATACTTAATAGGTGGTAAAGATTTACGCACCTTAAACAAAGTAGACCTTTATAATGTTTCCACAAATAGGTGGTATAATTGTAGTGCAATGGCCGAAGCACGTGAAAGTCCAGCTGTAAGTATGAATTCGGCTTTCTGTGAATATAGCGACACCTAGCGGACATGTTTCTTTCGATATAGTCCCAGCTTTTTAGAACCTTTCCAAAATAACAGAAAAATGCAAACAAAAAATTTATTTCAGGTGACTGTGCATCAAGGCCTTATTTACGCAATGAGTGGAGGTTTCCGTGATTTAAAAACCGTCGAACGTTACGATCCAAAGCAAGACAAATGGACTAAGGTTGGGTCCAATATGTTATATAGAGATTTTCGGTTTTTTTTTTTGTGCAAACATCAAACATTTTATTACAGATAGCTTCGTTAAATGTCGCACGTAGATATATCTGCGCCGCCTCAATAGGTGATCAATTGTGGGCATTTGGTGGTGTGATTGGTCCCGCACAGTGGGACGATACTGTCGAGGTTTACGATGTGGCCAACGATAAGTGGTTAGTAAAAAAAAAATTGCCGGTAACTGGAAAATTTGATTGTGTGACACTGCCTACAAACGTGGCCGATAATCTTAATTGAGATTCTCGAAAAGATGTAATAGCTTATGAAATATTTAATTACAAACAAATTTATGACTTAAAAGGTATTAACTGCGAGTATTAATAACCATGTGTAGTATATTTTCAATTGAGGTTTGGAAAAAATTATATGAGCTGCAAACATGTCAGTACACTGTACTCCGGACTACAACCGGATGCCACTTGATGTCTTCCATCCAACAACTTCACAGTGAGGCATGTATGCTGCAAGTTACGGATCATAATGAACTACTCTCCAAGCAGATTCTGCTGGGGTGCTTTCGTAGAAATCATCCTGCAGTCACCTGCTTGTAGCGGAATCGCCTCCTAAGAGTATCAAGAGTTTCTCAACTACGTCGACGATATAAAACAATACGCCGACCAGAGTTCGAACGCAAACAAAACTTCAGACCGCCCTTCACAATGGAGTCACTAAAACCGTCACCGACACCTCTCAGTGAATGGCGTACTTGGAGTCAAACTACCACCCGTTGCAGGTGACGAGCTCGAGTTGCCGCGAGAATCGAGAGCGCAGCTTCGCTCCGGATACTATAGCAGGTTAAACTATTTAGAATCGACCGTGACAAATCATATATATGTTCGGCATACACCCTCTTTGCTCTTTGCTTTGCCCTGTTAACCCTACAAATCTGACACCCTTCTCCTTTTGGTGCGACTCCAGCAAAATGGCACGTTTCCTGAGCCTACCGTTGGATGACCACGATGACAACTTAACTAATTCTTGACACCCTAACGGGGTCTAACCGGGTAACCGGTAGCCTTAACACACTGAGTCAACTTAACTGCAACATAAACCAATATTTTTTTTTTTATGAAACACTCTTTTTTTATTTAATTTACAATTGACGAGCATTCGAAGGCTCAGTCTTCTATTTTAACTATATACAAAATTAAAAATACAAGTTCATTTTTCTAAAATAATTAGTGAATGCGCTCCATTTGCAGTGAGTGTGACCGTTGTATAAAAAAGTGAAAATGAAAAAATGAACCACAACATTAAACAAAAAATTTGGCAGCACCGCTATGGAAAGCATAGTCAAGCTACCAATTTTAGATCACTACAGACAAATGACCGCGATTTTCAGTTTTTCTTTTTCAGCTCAACTCGATTCTCTCACTCCGTCTCTTTTTATGTCTTTCTGGCTTGTTAACCACAGCACTTATTCGTGATGATAGTGTTCGTAGTGCTCCAGATGTGGTTCATGATGTCCATGCTCATGGATATGTGACTCGCTTTCTTCTTCCAAGACCAAACCATGATTGTGGCTGTGCTCAGTTTCGGGATGTAAAATTTTCAATTTCTGCTTGGTACCGCCAATTTCGATGGGATTCTTGAGCAAGTGCTTGTCCTTGATATAGACCGGTACCGGATGGAAATGATGAAATTTGACACTCTGATGTGAAGTGGCATGTTTGTGCTCCACTTCATGATGGTGTTCCGATTGTTCAGGTTCCTTATGGTGCTCGTACTCGTGATGTTCGAAATCGTGTATTTTTAAAGCTGTTGCCAAGGTTAGCAAACAAGCAAAACACAGTAACTGTAAGGGAGTTTTATCGTAAGTATGTTTGCAACAAGTGGGAAGGAAATGAGTTTCTGAGTTTTTGATTAATAATTTTGAATCGCAAATATGTAAAAAAAAACGGAAATAAAACTATTTTATAAAACTATTTTAGCGTTGAAATTTTTTATGAGAAAAAA
>NW_017537168.1:746708-750207 GCF_001853355.1 Bactrocera latifrons
AAATTAAAATTGTTATCGAAAAAAAAAATTTCAAAAAAAGACTATTTTATTAGAAAAAAAACTTTCACTTCAATGCTTACGATAAATTTCAGCATTTTACAGGACACTCCACGAAATCAACAGCTAACAGCAGGGACGCGAGCGCACACACACACAAACGCACGTTCTTAAGCGAGCGTCAATCAAGGATAAATATTTTCCTTTTGTCTTGTTTTCTATTTGCCTGCACTTTTTTTCTTGCTTGCACTCGCACTTTCTGCGCAAAACTGGTAATCGAAGAGACGTTGTTAACCGTGGCAGCTTAGCGTACTGAATGTGGCCAATGTGCGCTTACCAGATTCGATTTATACCATTTGGCATGCGCCGCGGAGCCACAGCTAAACAACAGCTACCACAACAACAACATTTGAAAATTTAAAGGAAAATCGCCGCGTACTGGTGAAGCGATCGGCACCCGGTTTTGTATTTAACGGGGAGCACACAAGAAAAAAAGTGTTAAAACTGTAATAGCGACAACATACAAAAACAACAAATTGAATATGAACAACAATAGCAGTGTGCGGAGTTAGCGCAAAGCTAACGAACTCACTGCATTCGATTTTCCCAGCCAATTTCCTTTTCTATTATTTAGGTTTTAACGCTTGTTGTTGCTAAACCGTTATTTATGACAGCTACTTTCTTAAGCTTATCTATCACTAGTGAATACTCAACAAGTCACAATTGGTAAATTTAAAACTTACTCCTTAAAAAAAAATCTGTTCAAATATTTTCAAGCTCCCCAAAATCAACTTTGTTCTGTAACACGCGCTAGAAAATGCAACGTGGGGAGCCTCGTCAGTCGGTTTGATAAAAACGGTAGCGCCGAAGACCATACCGTTACTGCACTTAACCTCAAATGCCTCCGAAAAGTTTTAATCTTTCAACAAGTCACCGAAGAAAAGAAAGAAAAAAAGAATCACAAAAGAAAAGTTATAGAACAAACAGTAAGCAGGATCGTTATAGAAAGAGAAAAATTTTAAGAGTATCGTGCGAAAAAAATTCAAGGCTCGAAAGAGAAGACGAAAAAGAAAAAAACACATTGTTAAAAAACATGTTAAAAATGATGTTAGTAACGCTTAAAAAATCACTTTTACTCTCTACAGTCATTAATGAAACGCTGTAGATCAAGGAATTAGAGTAAAAAAGAAAGAAATAGAGAGAGAGAGAGCAGAATTTTAAGTAAAATTACCGCAAAATCGTAAACAAGCTGTCTTATCGGTATGCAACAGAGAAAATAACCGACGAAAGCTCAAAAGCTCTGCTTTACCACCAAGCAGACTGTGGTAAAAAGAAATAAGGAAATATTCTTAAAAAAATTTAAATAAAACAAATCACAGATAATTCTAAATAAAAGCCCTGAAATACCCTGTGCTGGCTAAAAATGCTTAAAAGCTCACACGCGGTAGTAAAGTCACAGTAAACCACAAGGAAACTAGAATATACACAAACCAAAAAAATCGAAGACGTCAAGTGTATAAATGAAAGCTTAATACGAAAGCTAATAGAAAGTGATAGAAATAATCAAAAAAGGAATTAAACATCATACATTGATTTTTAAAGCTTAAAATCTTTACTCAACAAACAAATCTCAAAGCGCTAAAACTAAATGAATGTAAAAAAAAATATATATATAAAAAAACAACTTGATAAAGCTTAAAAGCCCTTAACTGATTCCCTGAGTGCACACAGAAAGCATGAAAAAAATTAACTTAGAAAACTTTGCAAAACAAAAGAAAACGTCTCAAAAGCTTTAAAGCTCTTTTTGTCACAAAATTATAAGTAGATGTTAGTAAGCGTTAGCTATATCTCTTCCGACTTATTTGGCCATTATTAAAACTCTTATGAAAGCAATAAATAATAATAAATTAAACACTTGGATTTCTTAAAAGCTCAATTGAAACGGTATGCTCAAGGAAAGCTTTTGCAATTTTAATCTGTGACTGATAGCTTTTTGCAGCTGATTAAAACGTTTATGAAGGATAAATAGGATTAATTTTTTTGAAAGCTTCGCCAACAAAATGGAAAGCTCGATGAAAAAGCTCAACTTTTTTGCAGCTTTTATTAGTGAAGCTTTCTTTATAGTAAATATTCTTTAGCGATTTATTATGCAAACAAAAATGTAAAAATATATTTAATCACCGACATCAAACGGCATCTGAAGCTCGCAAATGTAATGCCACTAAAAACGCTAAATTTTATCGCAAATGTTACGCATACGCACCGCACCAGCCCGGCAATGACAGCAATAATAATGCCCAAAAACGGCAGTGACCATTTGAAAATTGTTGACAATGAAGCAGTGCAAAGAAGTTATACGTTTTGACAGGTGGAAATGACAATTTAATGAACAGTTATCAGAAATTGCAAGATGAGAGGACTTGGTGAGAAGCAAATGAAAATTGAAATTAAAAATCAAGAAATTCAAGTTTAATTATCGCAACAAAATATTTTTGTAATGAAATATGTGCGCATGCGCCGTAAGCTGACACGCACAAGTGCAAGGTAGCAATTTGTGCGCATGCGTGTACGTGTATGTATATATACATAAATATATTTTTCATTACAATGTGAACAAAAATTGCAAATATTTCTATATAGACAATAACCCAAGATCGGACATATAGAATACTACGACTTATGGCGACGCAGTGGATTTTAAAGAAGCCAACTAATTTTCCCGTCTCCGCGGTCAATTATGAAATCTCAAAACTACAGATCAATTTACGTAGTACGCATTAGTCCATATGTTTATCCATGATGTTATTAAATCTTACATAATTTTTTCGCGACGCGGGATTAACACTCTTTTTAGCGTTACAAGTGGTGCTGACAAAGTAAGTGTCGTTTTAGAAAAACAGGGTTGTCAGTATATCAAAATTTTTGTAAATTTCTTAATGATTCTTTTTTTTTTTGTTTTTAAAAACATATCTTTAACAATTTTTTTAAATAAAATTTTCAATAAGTAACATAAATATTAAAATGGAATAAAAAAAATTTGAAAAACATGAAGATAAGAAATACATTTTTCCAGAAAAAAAATATTTTTAACTCTTTTTTTTGGAAAAAATTATTTATTTTGGCCAAAATTATTATTTTTTAATTATAAATAAAAATGAAAAACAAATATATTTGATTAAAAAAAGATATGTACATAGGTATATATCTTTTGAACATTTTAAGAAAACAGAAATTAAAAACAATTAAAAGAATTATTTTTTAGAAAACAAGAACAAAATAGTTTGTGTATTTTTTAGAGAAAAATAAAAAAAATATTTTTTTGAAAAAATATGTTTTTAGAGAAAAATAAAAAAAATATGTATGTACATACGTACATTCATATACGTAGTACATACATACATATGTATATAAATTTAAGAGAACATTTTTTTTAGAAAATATAAAAAAATTAGACAAGAAAATTGTTTAACAAAAATAGATTAAATTTTTTGCTAATATTTTT
>NW_017537168.1:750828-753387 GCF_001853355.1 Bactrocera latifrons
TCTTTTTGATTTTTAGTACTAATTTTTTTAAATTTAGTTTAATTATTTCTTGAAAAGTATAAAAAAAAGTTGACAACTCTGTAATAAAATAACAATGCACCAATTAAACTAGCATGGTTTAAGTTTTACTATCATTTTTATAGCTTTCCTGCTCTTTAAGTTAGCAACGTTGCAAAAGCGCGCCGTAACCATTCATCTATTGGCAGTGGTCCAGATTTGCGCACTATCTTTATAAGTGTTTTATTGTGTTGTCATTATAATCCAGCCAACCAACTTGCTTTGACACATTCTCCACTCACTTTTTGCCCCAAAATACATGTGTACACATCATGCAACTGTGTTGTTGTACTTGTGCAACTGTCAAAATTGCTGTTTTAATAACCCTTCATAAAAATGGAGCGCTCCACAATGTATGGATCTGATTTGTGGTTATTAAATATTTGATATTTATGTCTATTCATGTCGAAATTTTCAGTACAGTAATCGAAAGCTTACACCAAGTGCACACTGTACGATATTACTCGCGGTCGGCTGCCGTTTTATAAATTTTAAGGATGTTAAGTGGAAGCAGGAGCCGATCCATGGGGGAAAAATTTTTTTATTTGACAAGATAGCTTAACAAAATTTGGCACAGATTTTTATCTTAGAGATTACTACAATCTCCGAAGAAATTGTTCAAATCGGATTAGTATAGCATAGAACTGCCATACAAACTTAAAGATCAAAATAAAGTTCTTGTATGGAAAATTTTTTTATTTGACGAGATAGCTTAACAAAATTTGGCACGGATTTTTTTCTTAGATATTACTACAATCTCCGAAGAAATTGTTCAAATCGGATTAGTCTAACATAGAACTGCCATACAAATTTAACGATCAAAATCAAGTTCTTGTATGGAAAATTTTTTTATTTGGCGAGATAACTTCACAAAATTTGGCACGGATTTTTATCTTAGATATTACTACAATCTCCGAAGAAATTGTTCAAATCGGATTAGTCTAACATAGAACTGCCATACAAACTTAACGATCAAAATCAAGTTCTTGTATGGAAAACTTTTTTATTTGGGGAGATAACTTCACAAAATGTGGCACTAATTGTTATCCTAGATAAATCTGCAATCTCCGTAGAAATTGCTCAGATCAGACGACTATATACTTGTCATACAAACTGAACTATCAAAATGAAGCTTTTGTATGGAACACTTTTTTATTGACAAGATATTTACACAAAATTTGGCATAGTTTGTAGTCACATGCAGCGCTACAACCTGTAAAGAGTATTATAGCTTCGTTGCAGCTGAAATTAACGGTTTTCATTGTTTGTTTAGCCAATTGTTCGTTTTTGCCTTCATTTACATTGAGCAAACTTCCGCATGTGCTGTTATGTTGTCGATAAGTTTCCATCTGTCAAGCCGCCAATTTAAATTGATATATATTTTTTTCCATTTATTTTCATGAGCGAAAGCATCAATTTCTATTTTATTTTTATTATTTTCTATTTATGCAGAGACAAAATTGCTATTGCTCCAAATTGCAGCGCATAGCTGTATATGTATGTACTGCCAACGCCAGTACTAGAGCTTTATGCGTGCATAGCAGTTTATAGGAAAGTAAACATCTGGCAGAAATAAGTGAGGTATTTAACAGCGTTGTTATGAGATCACTTAGAAAGATAGCGTGGCGCCAAAGCCTTTGCTGAACTATTTTAGCTGAAATAATAGACCTTAGAGGCTGGCTAACTTTTGCGGAGCTCATGGCAGAAAGGCAGCAAAAAAGCGGTCGGCAAAGTTTAAGTGCGGTAAAGGGAAACAAAAACTTTTTGATCGTCGAAACATTAAACTATTTTTTGGTGAAAAAAAAAACACTAACAACTTTTATTTTATAATTTTATGGCAAATTTTGTAAAAATATAGTAAATAATAAAAAATATAATATAACATAATTTCCATTAAAACACACACACATTTCTATATCAACAACTACGAGTCGCCAGACGTAAACAATAAACCAATTAGCTGGAAAATGCATGTTCATATGCTCGTTAATGGGTCTGACACTTGTTTTACGTTTTACATGAAAAAAATGTTTCCACTCAAGGCATAAAAATTTACAGTAATTTTTTTTTTCTTTAATATATTTGTTGTATTGACGTCACATTTCACAACGGACAACCAAAAAACCGGCAGTCAACTGTCAGTGGCGAGTAGTGAACAAAAGGATGGTTGTTCAAGTTTCATAATTCAGTTATAGTAATTAAAATGTTTGCATGTTATGCCCACAATAATTCAAGTAATTTGGCTACGTAATGGGTAAATTGGGCAGCGGTTAAATGGATGCTTTAGTTTTTGTTGTATTTTATTTTAATGGACAATTAAAAAATTAGATTTCTGCATGTATTGAGTATGAAAAACTGTATATCATACATACAAACAATTAGGGTAAAATTAACGAATTAACGTTATAATTGTTTGAGGGATAATTCGTTGTAATTTGTGTGGGTTTGGGTTAACAGCGGCATGTGCCAATATTTTTTTTTCTACATACATATGTACTTATG
>NW_017537168.1:753702-754767 GCF_001853355.1 Bactrocera latifrons
TTTTTTTTTTTTCCACACATTTTTGTTACGACCGAGCAAATCACAAGCATTTTTCTTGCTTGCCATAACAATTTCACACAAAGAAATTCCAATAAGCAATCGCGTGAGTTCATAGAGCATGTAAGCAAATATTTTACACTAACACACTCGATTTACTTTAGCGCCAATGGGATGAAATTTAAAAGTAATAGCGAAAATATAACGAATTAGCAAGAAACGCAGCTCGTAAAAAACATTTTCCTATATACAAAAACAATATACACCACAGCCATTGCGCCATGCACTAATGTGCTAATCAACATAAAAATTGACTCATATGCTTAGCTGTACAAATAGAATAGAGACCATATTTTCTCATTTTAATTGATGTCTAAAACTGAAGGCAACGACTTCAATTAAGCTTTATATTAAAAGCCGCTTAAATGCAATTTAAATTCGTTTTACAGAGATTGCACAATTTATCGAGTTTCCGATAAATAGAATGCATTTATACAGCTTTAACAGGCATGCTTGCGGGACAAGCATAAGTA
This sequence comes from Bactrocera latifrons, assembly GCF_001853355.1. NCBI lineage: Eukaryota > Metazoa > Arthropoda > Insecta > Diptera > Tephritidae > Bactrocera > Bactrocera latifrons. The sequence goes on from NW_017537168.1 coordinate 754,233, forward strand.
GTTACATTATGTGCATACGCAAAGAGCAAGCTACATATTTATGTTCGTAATCAGAATATACCAACTTCTTTTAAAATACAATCTTGCAAAAATTCAATGGGGAAATCATATGTGGTATACATTTGCAGAAACACTGGACGTTACATGTACGATTGATCGAATCGCATAACAAATAGGTGATATGTATGTACATACATACATCAATATTTATATGGATGAGCTGATTGTTCGAGCAGGCACGTACAGCTACCATTGTTGGGTAGGAAGTATTGATACCGTATGGATATATGTAATTGTATGTAGGCTAATGTATCGCATAATTTTTTTCATTTCCTTAAAATGCGATATGATGTTCAAATTCAGGTCAGTGTCTTTTTTTGTTAAATAAAAATTAATAATTTTGTGTGATTTTTCATGCATAAACTTCCGCTTTAAATCAAAAAAATACTAATATGGGTGATGCTTTTAAAAAACGATATTAAAAATGAAACTATAATAAATGTAAGCTTGATAAATAAAAAAAATTATTATTATT
>NW_017537168.1:754838-772008 GCF_001853355.1 Bactrocera latifrons
TTAGGTACTATTTGAATTTATGCAAACGCCTTCCAATTTTTTCAAACGTAACGCCGGCAAACACAAAACAATGACACAACGGCTTTCGTATTCTATTTCCTGTCTTCAAATATATCGATAACAACTACAGTGAGCTGCAGCGCTAACTTGATGTACCCCTGCGTACAATCGATACCCGTTGCTGAATTTTTATACCAATAACTTAACATATGTTACAAATCAAACCATCACTAGTAACTTATCGATAGCAACGATAACTTAGTTGTGACATTTACAACAGCTGTTTTTGTTTATACTGCTGTTGGCATATTTCTATCTATGAGGAGTAAGAAATTTGTTTATTTGCTTTCTTTGCGCATATATTATAAAAATTCTTTCCTGTTAGAATACAAATGAAAACATAGGGATAACCTTAAATATATTTCGGTTTAGTGTATGATCTCATCATTGTTTTCTTGCGCAAACAACCATAGATAAACAAACAACAGCGAGTGCAAATTAAAAATCATATGAGTACAAATGAATAGAAGCCCACGCAACAATAATTCGAAAGATAAATAAATATTTACTTTTTTTTACCATTTAGGTTAGACGTTAACACCACGGACAATAAGTACATGTCGCCAAAATACTTAAATCGCACTTCTTAGATATTTTGAATTGGTATTAAATAATTAGACAAATTGTGCAGATACGCTGGCACCACGGATAATATCAGAAATAAAAGGACATTACCTATATGTGAAGTGGTACAAAAAGTCCTGATGATATTGGGGTACAATGCTATGACTCATTCAAAAATATTACAACAAAGGCATACCGAAAATGCATTATCTTAATAGTAAATATTTAAATTTTAATTTATTTATTTTGTTTAAACTCAGGTTTCCTGCTTATTTCCAATTGGTGGTTTAAGTAACTCGTCGCGATGAACGTTATTGAGAAATATGATTTTAGCAAGTCAATGGGATCTTCGTACTATCTTGCATATGCGTGATGCATTTGATACTTTCATTTTATCATAAAAAAATAATAGATGATGCCTGCTTGAGTTCAATTAATTATTAACATTGAGAAGTACAAACGAAGAAGATGTGTTAAAGTATTTTTAACAGTTTTTAAAAACATATATTATGAAAAAAAAAATTTCAAAAGGATAAAAATTATAAAAAAGAAATGTTTTCCAATTTTTTAATATGCATCAAAATCCGCATCAAATGTACTAAATGTTTATAAAAATTAAAATGAATTCATATAAAAGATATTCAAAATATTCTAATAATAGTAAATATTTTTTATATTTTTTTCATTGTCAATTGGATTGTTGACGGTTTATTTCCGTACACTACAGAATTAAAATTTAAGAAAAATATATCCTACCAGAAATGCTTAAAATATTTAATAATATATTTATAAACACAGTGTTTTACTCACCTGATTGCTTAGACGACATTAAATTTTAAATATTTGTAATCATTGCTTAATTTATTATCATTATCAACACTTTCTTTTCTTACACTTATTGCATTAAATATTTAGCTCACTTTTTAGTAGGGGTGTATGTATACTCATATGCACATTTATCTTATTACGTATGACACTATATTTTTGTATTCATTTAGTTTTTTTTATCGAATATGCACAAATATTTCCTGATGCTAACTTACAAGACATTGCTATAAAAGATTTAACTTACATATTAATTGTTTGCTAAATTTAAATTTCTCCATTTACTTTCACTTATGTATATAGAATTTTCTTTACTTTTATGCTTTTCACATATATTTATTATTTTATGACTTCACATTATACCAATTGGATATTTTTCTTATTTGATTTCACTTAACCTTACTTTGACAGTAAACGTCCTTCAAATGTACGAGGCTGCACACAAGTATGTTTATACATTCCGTCTCAGCCTCGGGCTTCATTTCGAATATGTGTTCTATGATCGCAAAGCTTTCAATTTTGTTTAATTCTCATTAAATTTATATACAATATACTTGATAAGTTAAATTTATATAGCATTTACTTGTGCAACTTTACCAAAACTCCAACACAAGTCATTGCAGAAATTGTTTTTGCGAATTGTTGCAAATTGCTAGCATTTACTGTTTAATTGGAGATTTTAATGTTAAATTCACTCTATGGGTTGCAACACATTGTTATGCCGTACTAAACAGCACAAAAAGCTTAGTTAAAACGTTAAAATTAAGAAACTAATAAGAATCTTCACAAATGAACGCGCTTCAACTGACGCCTTGAAAAATTTACTTCCTTCAAAATGGCGGCTTAAATAGTGCCGATAAGTGGTTATCGATAAAATTTACCCAAAATAACTGTAAAAAATACGCAATTATGCATTTTAATACAAATTGTTTTAGGCAAATAATTTTAAACTAATTTTTAATGAAAATAATTATTATTTTTCACGCCATACGTAAATGTGTTTATATGTTTATCTTGACTTTTTAACACAAATTCAAAAGCAACAATGCGTGTTTATGTATGCATGTGTGGAATTTGTGTCAAACAAAGGTTGTTAAATTTTATTAATTATTTTAGTTGACTTAGTTTTCATTATCAATCAAGCATATATACAAATTTTTAGCAAAATACGTATTTTAAACATGATTTATTATCATCATATATTTCTGCAATGAAATTTACAATGCAATTTCTACACTGCACAAAATGTCGCTATAAACTTTTTTTATGCAATATTGTATGTACAAACAATTTCTTTTTGTGACATCTCTCGAAACTAATCTGTTTGTGTTACACATAATGCATTTTTTAATATATTAAAATTTTTTTTACTTTTTGTTCATTTAGTAGCTCTGTTTTCCAACTAAATAAATTGATTGTTTTATAATTTATTTTATTTATTTCAATTTTTTGTCGTTGCATGCAAATAAATAATTGCTTTAGTGGTTCACTCTACACAGTTTTTTGTTTTGCTTAATCCTTTTTTATACTTTAGTAAATTTTGTCTGTAAATATGTTTAGGCCCCACAAATGCGCCTTTACTAAAAAAAATGAACGCCTAAAAGTATACAAAGTACATTTTTTTAAATAAAAAATAAATATCAATTATAAAATACTAGCACAAAAAAAATAGATTTGTTTATTTATTATATGAAAAAAAATCGTTTAAGTCATAAAACATGTCGCATGTTTGTTATTTTTTTTTTTTTATTTACAAAGCTTTCTTTTTAAGTAGCACTAGACATTTTTAGCATATGCAATTGAAAAAAAATTTATATGCAAAATAATGTTTTTTTTTAAATAGGAAAACAACGAAAAATCATAACAAAAGCAGAAGTTAAAAATAAATTTAAGTTAATGTTAAAATTAAACTTAAAAGATCAGCTGCAAAAAAACTTAAGCTTAAGTTACTTAACAAAGAAACATTTTTTATAAACAACTCAAATCGTTTAAAGCTGAAAATCTCAGCTAATAATCATACACCAGAAACTATCATTATATTATGACTTAAAAATAGCTTCCCTTTTACTGCAAGCTCATTTTGGGCTTTAAGCTGAAAACAGAAAAAGGAAGAGCTAAAAGACACATGTCATTCTAAACGAAAGACTTTTGGAAACAACAACACACATAAATACGGCCAAGTTGACATTCTGCGCAAATATTTATAGTGTTTACAGCAATTGTTTATAAGTCAGATCCAAAAACAAAATTATAACAGAAACCAACTATTTGCAGTTAATATTTCATATAATTTTTCTGATTTCCTTAGTATTTAAGTTTGTTTGCTTTCTGTTTTTGTTGTTTTGCTTTGTTTTCAATTAAATATGAACACTTGTATGCATGTATGTATGTAAAAGTGAAAGAAAATGTCTCAACCGAATTCGCTTCGCATACAAATTAATATGTTATAATTCAATACATATGTATTTATATTGTGTGCATGCAATGTGGCAATGAAACTCAACTAAACACAATCTCATCTAAACCACAATTTTAAACGCAACGCATCAACGCCATTTAAATAGTAGCGAAACAAGCGTTTATCACGCACAAAACCCAAGTTCTCGTATAAACGTAAAGCGGGCACGTTACGCATTTCGGTTTCCAGCACAACTTCATCAGCATTATCGGCAAGCATGGCCTGAAAAATGCATTATATTAAAAGTTATAATAATAAAAACAAGCACACTTGTTCCAGTTTACCTCAATTGCTTTTTGTACCAACGTCGTGCCAATTTTAAGTTTCCTATATTCCTTACGCACCGCCAACATGGCTATGTAGCCACGCCTCACGTTTCTGTGCATGTCAAGCTTACATACTATGGCACCAATATACTCATTGCCATGCGCTGCCAGAAAACACAATTTCGGCCAATTGTATATGAAATAACGATACGTATAAATAGAGTAAGGCTCCGATAATTCAGCTTGTATTAAGCGCATTATGTCCTGCAACAATAAAAATAAATAAATTTATGTTTTATACAAAATATCAATAAATAGTTAAGATATATATACAACAAACCGCGCACTCACATGCATTTGCAATTCAGATTCATATTCCTTATACTGAATTTGCACATTACTCAAATCCAATTCGGTTGTCACAGCCAGTGGGGGCGTTGGCTGTCTCTTATACACATCTAGATGTGTATAAGAGACAGCATTATGTCCTGCAACAATAAAAATAAATAAATTTATGTTTTATACAAAATATCAATAAATAGTTAAGATATATATACAACAAACCGCGCACTCACATGCATTTGCAATTCAGATTCATATTCCTTATACTGAATTTGCACATTACTCAAATCCAATTCGGTTGTCACAGCCAGTGGGGGCGTTGGTGACACACTTAGCGGCGCTTCCTTAGGGTTAGTTTGATCAGTTTGCTGCGCATCGTCTGCGTGCTGCTTGGCAGTGTTGTTCGTATTGTGTATTGCAGTAGGAGGGTTAGCATATATAGTACTTTGTTGTGCCAACGTTGGTGTGGACAGTTGTTTGTGTTGTGGGCAGGTGTCAGATATTGATACCGCTGCAGTTGCCGCCACTCCTCTCGCCGCTGCAGAGTTTAATATATTCGGTTCAGTATTGTTGGATATAGGTTTGGTTATTTCAGCATTGGCTACACATTGTTGGTGCGTTTCCTTACTGCGCAATGCTTCGTCTTGTTCATTAGTGAAATCATGGAAACCATTTTTCAATTGCACATTATCCACTTCCGCTGGTTTGCGTGTTGCTTCCATTGGACTTGTGTATGTCAGTGCTGGTGACTCGCCATTGGTATTATGACTTGTCTGTGGTGACTTATGATTTTCAGTTTCAAAATTAGCTTCTTTGTTCTTTTGTTTGTTGTTTTTACTCTTTGATTTTTTCAAAGCACCAGACGTTGTTATTTCTTCCAAGGCCGACAGTTGCTGTTGTGTTTGTACAATTGCCGTCCTCGCGCTGCTGTGTGTAATATCGGTTGCGGGTGTATGATGCCCATTCTGTGCAGTATGAGTGCTGCACTTTCCAACAGTACCGTTTATTAGTAGACCATCTCCTGTAATGTGTAAATGTTGTTTTAGTGTTTCGGAAATCCCATTCGCTGTGACTTCTTCTGCACCACTAAAAACCGCAACTTTTCCAATGTCATTCGCAACATCCGGCAAGTCATTTGGTGCACTGCTGGTGGGCACCTTCCCATTTGCCTTTTTACTCTTCTGCCTTTTCTTTGATTTCTGTGTTGTTGCTAATTTTTGCTGTTCAACAATGGCACTTGCGGTATTATCCATTGCTTTTATTTGTGAACGAGCAGGAAATTTTTGTATTAAACAATTTATCAAGCTCTTAAAATTACGATATTCTTTGTCCTGGCCTTATTTGGTATTTGTTGCAACTCTATCGTTTACCACTTTTTCGTGTCGTCAACCGCACAGCACTTGTTTGACACTTCCTGACTTGCTCACTTGTACTTTGTCTTGTTTAAATATGCTATGAATTCATACAATTAAAACATATTTTTGACTTTCGTTTGCTTTTTTGGTTACTATTACCTCAAAATATTAAATTTGTCGTCTATAAGTTAAAATTGTTCTTGAAATGTAACTTCATTTCTTCTACTGGTTAATCTGATTCTTTCAATTCGGCCCAGTTCTGACTTCCCGAAGTCGCCCGTCTTTGACAATATCTTCTTCACTTTTTATTACTAATGTCTGTCCCCTGCCTTGCCCTGCTTTCTGTCAATCACATCCAGCACCTTTCTAGATCTAACCGACCGCTCTTAAATTTTACTCTCGCATTCCAATTAGATTACAAATATATTCTTAATAAGCCCTTAAAACAATTATGTAAAATTTCTTGATAAAACGACTATCAATTTGGGTTTTTCGTAAGTTCTTTGAAATTTTCACTTTCCTCGCGAGTTGAACGTGAAAGACAACTTCCACGTTGCCAGATAAGTAATAACTTAATCCATCAAAATTCTTAAAACAAATGAATAATTTATAGATTATAGTTGGTTAAAAATGCTTATGAAAAGGGCAGTCAAATTATACATTTATACTTATAAAATATTATTAATGCTAGCAAATTACAGCAATAATAAACTATGCAGCATTTGAATGCATGATAAGGGGATCTTTTTAGTAAAATATTTAACGTAAATATGGCAAGACAGTTTTTCAATATCAGCAGTTGTAGCTTGACAGCTGCGAATCATGAAACAGGCTTGTTAAATACTAGTAACTTAAAGTTTGCTTGATCATACTTATTACATTTGTGAAAAATTGTCAAACAACATACATATTAAATAATTAAGTTAATCTGCAACATTTAACATACTGTGTTAATGTTACCAATAAATAGTATGATAAACAAGTGTTTTTAATTATGGCCACCCTGTGCTAAGCTAAGAATAACAACAAAGATGACAGCGTTTGTTATCATTTGAGAAGTGCGTAAAATTGCTGTCAATTTCGATAAAAAAAAGGCGCTAATTATTTTTTATTAATTTTCTACAACTGCAAGTAAACTTAAGAAAAAATGCCAAAATCGAAGAAGTCTCGAAAGCAGAGACGAACCCAAGATGAGGAGCCATCTGATAGCAGTGACAATGAATCATGTAACTCCAAATCGGAAGCACGACATCGTAAACAAAAGAGTTCAAAACATTCAAACAAGAAAAATCGATCTAAGAATTCTGATACAGACGATTCAAGTAGCACTACTTCCAGTTCACCGTCGGCAAGTGATTTATCAGACTCTACAACGCGTAAAACAGGCAAGCATTCTAAAAGACGTGAAAAAAATAATCAAAAACGTGTGCATAGTGATGACGAAACGGCGGAACGTAGGCAACGTCGACACACGCATAGTCGTGAACGTGAAGAAATAAGTAGTGGAGGGGAGCCACATGTTTCCAAATGGGACAGTCCTGATAGGCGAAATCGCCAACGGAGCAGAAGTAGAAGCCGCCAGCGTCAGAGAAGTAGAGAGCGTGAAAGAAGCGCACAACGTGATACGGTACGGTCACACGGAGATCGTAACGACCGAGGAAACCGTACACGCGATGAGTACCCAGGAAGAGGGCATTTCCCGAACAGACATGACAACAGGGAACGTTATGTAAATAAAAACAGAGATGAACGTTGGAGAGATGATCGTGGACATCAAAATGAACGATATAACGAACGAAGAGGGTATATTAAGAACGTATGAACATTCTTGACAAATTATATTAAATAAAGTTTTAATTTAGACGAAGTCGCAGTCCACGTACTGATAAATATCAAAATCGATCACAAGGCAATGAACGTTTTAAACGGGAACCTAGAGAACACTCTAGACAACAAAACTCACCTGGCCGACGTGGGCGTACAAATCGCAGAAACTTACGGGACGATGACGGCAAAAACTATGAATGGGGAGGTAAACGTGCTGATGATAAAAATGATGAAGCACAAGTAAAAGAGGAACCTGTGGAAAAAGAGAAACCCAATTTTGGTCTAAGTGGAGCGTTGTTAGAAGATACGAATAAAGTAAATGGCGTTGTTGTAAAATATGCTGAACCGCCAGAAGCGCGAAAACCTAAACGTCGTTGGCGTTTATACCCATTCAAAGGAGAAACAGCGCTACCTACATTGCATATACATAGACAAAGTTGTTTTTTGGTTGGAAGAGATCGAAAAGTAGCCGATTTAGCTGTAGACCATCCGAGTTGTTCAAAACAGCATGCCGCGCTACAATATCGGCTTGTGCCATTCGAACGCGAAGATGGCACGCAGGGTAAACGTGTCCGGCTATATCTGATAGATTTGGAATCTGCGAATGGCACTTTTTTAAACAACAAGAAAATTGAGCCGCGGAAGTATTATGAGTTAATTGAAAAGGACGTTATAAAATTTGGCTTTAGTACACGCGAATATGTATTATTGCATGAGAACAGCAAAGAAGATCAAGAGGATGATGACGTATTTGTTAAACCAGAACCGGAAGATGTACCAGACGGACCAAACCCTTGATATTAATCTGTATGATAATATGGGCCTGTGTCTCCATGAGAACACAATTATTATTGGATTATCGTAATAAATCTGAATTTGAAGGCATTGAAAATATCTAAGAAGAAAATATCGCATAACGTAAATTATTGATTTGTTAGATAAGTAGATGCGCTGATTCTGTTTAAAATAAATTTCTTCATATAAGTATAATTTTTTGTTTTTTTGTACACACCCTTTCCAGGAGAGCATCAATAACAAATTGTATGTATTTATACGTCATAAAATATATGATAGATAACTTATTTCATAGTTTTGATTTATGTTATTTTATCGGAAACAAGATAAAGTGCATCGTCAGAACACTGTTTTAAGAACAGTTAAGTTTTATGATAATTTGCTTAAATACCGAATAATATGGCAGCCCACTGCATTTTTCAATCATTTCCAGCTGTCATCCAATTAGAATTACTTGCGGTTTGTTACATCGTCTGGTCTTGTGTTTTGCGCTTTAAAGTGTGATTAAAAATAGTATTATTTAAACACTAAATAACGCGAAAAATTGAAGCTAATTTGTTTATAGAGTGAAAACACTTACTGATATTGCTGAATAAATCATTATTAAAAAGTGTACACAAGGTTTACTGTAGTCCACAGGACTACTTGAATCAGACTTTGGTTTTGGTTCGAGGTTTCTAGCTGTTTTAAATTTTTAAAAGCTTTTAGCAGTCCCGTTAGAAAAAAACCTTGAGAAAATGCCGAAAAAACAAGCAAGAAATGGTTTTATGATTTTTACCGTAGATTGGAAGTCTAAGTATGGTAAACACTTAACATTGAAGGAAGCTACAACAGAGGCTGGCCGAATATGGGCAGTAAGTTAAATTTAATAAAGTATAAAATATATTTTTAACTTTGAATTTATGAGTCTGTGGTTGACTTCACTCTTAAATGCACCTAAGCTTTCAAATATTATATATATTACATACAGTCAATGACGATCCTGGAGCGTGCTCCATACAATGAGCGCGCTAAGCAGGAAAAAATGGGTTTAAAATCTGGCGGGACACCAAAACTTACCTGTACTGGTAAGGCCATTGAAGAAGTAGAAAGAGAACGAAAGTATGCCGAGGATCGTGAACGGAGCATGAAACGGACTATCGATAACACTGTGCGAAACAGTGTTAAGAATTGCCGTAAGCTAACTGTATTTGCGTAAAACATTTGTTGTAAATATCTGATTTGGTATTTTTTTTTTTTTAGAATTGAAAACACAACCGTACTACTTTGTGATGGTTAATTATTTCACACGTTCACTTGGAAGCGGTTGTTATGTCCCAGCTGAAATTTCTGTTGCTAAATATTCATTACAAGAAGGTGTTTGCCGCACATACCATAGTTTTATAAATCCTGGTACGCGTATTTAACTATAGCTTAAAAAAAAATATTACTAATGTCAATTCGATTCTTTAGGAGCTGAAATGTACGGTTTACAATATGAGGCACAGCATCATTCGGAAAACACACACAAGTTACCATTACCGCCAAATGCTAAAGGCGAAAGAGATTTAGGTTTAGTTTATAATAATATATTAGATTTTATACGTGATCCAGAAACTGGCGAGTATCCGCCAGTTTATACTCACCGCGATTTCATACCAGTTGTTAAATCTGTTTTGGAATTTCTCAAATCCGATGTATCTGCAAGAGATGTCGTATTTGACACATATTCTATACAATATCTCTTGTATATACTCAAAGATACTGCTATGAAATTAAATGAATCGGGTAAACAAATTTCTAGCTACATTACGGATGCTGATTTTGAAAGGGACTTTTTCGAATATCAAACTGGTATAGCTTGCGCTGTAAGTTATTTATAATATTATAAATGTTTATACAATAATTAATTATTTTTCTGCCAACAGTATCATGAAGAAATTGATAAAAGCAAATATTGTACACAATCCTGTGTAGTCCGCTGGGGATACATGTTTTCTGATTCCCTATGTGGCGAAGTTGCTGTGGATTTGATACCTGGTCGTCATGTGCCCGCCACAACTAACTTAGAAGCCATTATAAATCCAGCTCCAAGCACCCATGCCGACACTGAATCGCACATTTCAATAAATAGTGAAAGTACTTTCGCTACCAAAGCCGTATCCGAAAGAACCATTTACTATGATTACCAAAAAGCATATACACCAGCACGTGCCAATTACAACGATCGTTCTTCGTTGCAGCACGATGGCGACAATTTCCCAACGCTTGGAGCTGGTTCGTCGCGTAAGAAATCGGGATTTAGTGTTATATCTGCACCAGCTAAATCTAGCCGTATGCACACCGCACAACAGATGATAATGGATGGTGGCTCACCGGATTCTACCATTGATATAAATCCATGGACATTGCGTTCGCGAAATGTACCGCGAAAACCAGATACCTCACACTTCGACATAAACTATACACGCGACGAGACCACTGATTCTGAGTCGTCCACACCGGTTGGTTATGGGCGTGGCAGAATACGCAATAACGTATCTTCGGCTAGCAATGTAACAGCAGGATCAGGACGTGGCAAGCTCTACCAACGTTTGTATGAATAGTGTTAAAATATATCGAACAGAAAAAAGAAACACATAAAAAGTAAAAAAAAAAAACAATAAAAAAATAAAAATACAGAAAAGTCCAAAATGAAACATGTATACAAGAAATGTATATATCAAACAACCGTAGAAATATAGGAGCTGACTTATCATAACATTATTTTTTTTTCTTTACGTATTTCAGAATTTCTTTAATTTCTATGTTATTCAATCGACTAAAATATTGTCATGTTAAAGCGTTTTTTTTAATCACTTGACTAAAAAAATAATTTAAGCAAATACGTGATTGTAATTTTTTAATAAAAATCAGCCAAGCGTCGCTGTGCAAAACAATGCGTATAATTTTTTGAGTTGTTTGGGGACTGTGCACATAAGTATGTTCTTTCACTGTTTACCAATCCTGGTCTGTTCCATTGCTTTGAAGTAACTGAAATTAAATATGATTAATTTGAAATATGTATAATTTTCAAGTTTTCGCTGCTGAAAAAAGTAGGTTTTAGAGTGATTTATTATTTTTTATTTTAATTAATTCAAAGTACAAAAACACATTTTTGATTAAATATGATTAACAAAGCTATTTTGGTACGAAACAATTTATTACAAGTAAAAATTCAAATAATCAGAATTATTAAAATATATGTGAATATTCAGTTTTTTTTTTGTTATAAACTTTTTTTAATTTAACAAAAATTATATTACAAAATCATATTCAAATATGTAGATATAAATTTCATTTACACTTTCTTTAAATCATATAAAATTAAATAAATTTTTTTTACAAAAAAATAAAAATCGGAATATTTTAGTGAACGCTAATGCGAGGTAATTGTTTGAAATACTTTATTTCGCTTTCTCTTATGAAATGTATTGTTTATTACCATAATCTTTGGTATCAAAGAAAGTTTGTATTCAGCTAGTCGTTTAGAACATAAGCTTACCTATAAAAAAAAAAAAAAAATTAAAACCGCTACAAAAAAAAATTTAAATTATTTTTGAAAAAAAATTAATAAAACTTATTTTTGGAAATAATTAAAAAAAAACATTTTTGGAAAAAGTTAATAAAACATTTTCGGAAAAAATTAAATGTTTTATTAATTATTATTTTTGGAAAGAATTATTAAAAAGTATTTCTGAAAAAATGAATAAAATTTTAATTTTTTTTAAATTAATAAAAAATATTTTTTTTTAAATTAATAAAATTTTTGAATATTTTTTAAAAAATTAATAAAAAATATATTTAAACAAAAAAATTAAAAATCAATTAAAACAAAATATAAAAATACAAATTTTCTAATTAATATTATGTAAAGAATTTTTATAAACTTTTTCATAACCTGCAGATACTTAATAAAAAATAATAAATAACTTAAATATAATAATGAAAATAAAAAAATATAATAAAAAACACAAGGTGAATAAAATTAAACAAAAAATTTAATTGAATAAACAAAAATATTTTTTATATTTATTTTGAGCAGCAAAGTGATAAAATAAAATGAATTTTAAMAAAAAAAAAAAAAATTTCTTATTTGATGCAAAAAAATACAAAAAAAAAAAAATATTTTTACTTTATTTTAAGCAGAAAATGTGAACAAAAAATTAAAAAGAATTTTAACAATATTTTTTTATTAAATACAAAGAAATAAAAATATGTTTCTACCTTATTTTAGTCAGAAAATGCGGTAATAAAAAATTTTCTTAATTAAATAATTAAACTTTTCTATATTTATTTTAAGCTGGAAAGGTGGGACAAAAATTTAACTGCAAAATACATACATATATATATGTATATATGAACATATGTATATATGTTTGTGATGCTTAAATAAAATAAACTTAAAGAAAAATTAATAAAATTTTTATAATAAATTAAAAAAAAATTCTAATTCAAAAAAATTAAAAATAATTTTTTTATAATTTATTTTAAGCACGAATAAGAGGAACCAATGCCGTTTTCTGAAATACAATTAAATTCGTTGCGCATATAAATATAACTGTTAAATACATACACATATGTATGTACATATATGCTATTTCTATAATGAAAATAAATATGAAAATTGTGTAATTCTTTAATTTACTTACATAGAGCCAAACGTGCCATATTTGTTTGTGTGTTTGTAGACATATATAAAATGTAATACGAATGTTTATGAAATTAAATATTTAATCAAAAAAATTAAATACTTTTCCCTTGTCAACCATATACACAAGTACAGTTGTGTGCGTAAAAATATTCTTTGCTTAAATTTACTAATTCTTGTATGTATGTATATGTTTAAAACTATGAAAAATATCCATTGCAATAAATTTGCTGCGCGCAACCGTTACATTTTTGGTTTCCGTTAACTTTTTCAACTGATGGTGAAATTGCAAATGGTAATTAAGAGAGAAATATACCATAATTGATATTATATTGTACGCATGTATGTGTGTTGTATAGAATATTATGTCTTTAGCTAGTAAAATATGTATATAAATGTGATATAGGATCGCCTTAAGCTTAATTATTTTTTACATAATACATAAAGTTATTGGAAAGCTATGTAACTTTATTCGTGTCACAGTTAAAAAGTCTGCAAAATTGTCTTCTTATGCGCTTGCTCATTACCACGCGCCGCCCTATGTGCTCGCGGTCTTCAGCGCAGGCGAAGCAAGCTTAATGCTACGTTTGCACTCCCCGCTTGCCAGCGCTGAGTCGCGCACCACATGTTCCTGCCGCGTAGCAGTCGCTACAGTTGCTGACGCCGCGGCGGGCGCTGCTTGCTTTGCTGTGCGCTTCAGTGTCGCGCACTCAGACGCAGTACGCAAGCTTGTGGCACTGCTGGCGCTTACGTTATTGCTGCCGGCGCTGTTGGACGCCGCTGTTATTGGCGGCGTTTTGACTATTTTGTAACGCGACAGCACTTCGGCCGATGTTTGCTTCAGTGTCAGCGCCATTTGTCGGTGTACGCGCTCCATCAGTTCGGGTAGATCGTCTTTGGTCAGATTTGCTGTGCTAATTGGCGGCAAAGCGGTGATGATTATGTTGCCTGCATTCAAGATTTTCATCTTGTCATTCAGAAAACTGCAATACGAGCTAAATACTACCGGCAGTATGGGTATTTGTTCGTCGATGGCCATGTGAAAAGCGCCTTTTTTGAAGGGGTGTAGTTCGCCGGTGTTGCGACGTGTACCCTCGGGAAATACCCACAATTTGATATTATCCAATTTGACGCGGCTATTGACAGCGTTCAGTGTGTTGCGCGCCTTCTCGCCACGCACGCGATCAATGAATGTGAGGCCAGCCAGCCAGGCGGCTAAGCCGAAGGGCCAGGCATAGAAGAGCTCACGTTTCGCCACCACTGTACACTTGTTCATTACGTGCCAGATTGCGAACATGCCTTGAGAAAGCGGTACAAAATTAACAGGCAATAATTGAGAAATTCTATTCAAGCTATTTACCAAGCACATCCAATGAGCTCTGATGATTCGCCACAATTATGCATGCCTGATCCTTTTCGAGATGTTCACGACCGCGTAGCTCCCAGCGTAGGCCGATTAAAGTCGAGACGCGATGACAAAATGTGCTTGCCCAACTGTAGAGAGGGAGAGAGGGTGTATAATTAATAAGTATTTTCAAATTTTTTAAAAGAAATATAATTTTTATTTTGTTTGGATCTATCAGTCAAGAGCCAAAAGCTGTTAGAAAAAGCCGATGGTTGCCTCACATAAGCTTAGTATTTACAAAAGGCGTCCATTAAATATACTTAACCTAACAAAACCGTCTCCTAACCTAACATAACCAAAGTTTATTTCGAATATTTGAATATTATTAAGCGGCCTCACAGAGGGAATCGCGAAGAAAGTGTATTTGGCACTATACACTGTTTTTGTTAATATTCAATTTGATTTAGAAAGGATTATGCTCTGAATTGACGACAAATTTAGACTTTATAAATATTGTTGTTATGTATAATGCCTATACCTATTAAATACAATTCAATCTTGCCAAATTAAATTGCTTTTTTAATTTCAATAGTGGACAACTTTCAGTTCAATTATCGTTAATTAATGTTTAGTAAGCAATGTAGCATAGCTACACATATATTTGTATAAATTTGTAGAGGCACTGTAGGAAATTAAACTAAGCAAATGCTATTTTATTGATAGAAGAGAGATTTTATTTTTTTCTGCGCTATGTTAAAGATTAATGAAAAGATCATAAATGATTTGATATTTGCTTTCATGTTTTTAAGTCGCGTATTTGAAATATTAATCTCATAATTTTGCTGCCAATTTTAAAAGTTATTGATTTATTAGCTATCGATAACTTTTTACTACCGGTATGCACTAACGCATTCGTGATTACGGTTGGCCTCCACTTCTAAATGAAATTTGTACACATTTGGGGAGCGTTACGATTTTAATTGTTTTAAAGCAATTGAATTTGAAATTTGAATAATTTATTCGATGTAAATATTAAAAATAAATACTAATAGAAGACCATTTGATTAAAGCATCTAGCTTATGAATTTAAGTGCGCTAAACAAACATAAAACTAACACACACCATTTCCCAGCACTCAAATTAATTTATTGACATTCTGATAACTATAATTGATATTTGTGCCCCTAATTGGAAGTGAACTGACAAAAAATAAATAAATTAGACTTTCCCGAACGGAACAAGGTTGAGCTGAGAAAACCAGAAAGCAATGGATATATATTTAGATTAAAAACAAAACATGAGTTATAACGAAAAATCCGTCGTATTCAATTAAACCTAGAAATATGTAAGTCTGAAATCTGCCGTTTGTAATTTTTTTTTTTTCAAAAAAGTGGTTTTAAGCACTGCTCGGGTGTCTTTGCTTACAAAATTGAAAAATAAAGTTCTCTGCCTCATCCATCGGTCATGAAAGTAAATACATTACTTATATTTTGCGTGAGCTCAAGAGATTTTTTATATACAAAACTAACACCAGCGCGTGCTGTGCCTGAAGCGCTGTATACGAAGCATTTCCTTATAATAAACTGCTTGCAATTGGATTAGAACTTTATTATACACATACTATATAAAATATAGAAAAAATTTACACAGCTTAATAAATAATAAATCTTATCATTGACTAAGATTAGCTACGATTGTTATAAGCATTTCAATAAATAATGAAGCATGTAGCCAAGTACGAGTTTAGTACAAGTAAATCGATAAGTTTTCATCAGCGTGTGATAAGCAATGGCTAAGTAAGGAAAAAATAAATGCTTAAGCGCTCAAGTGTAACCTTGGCGGTTGAATTACAGCCAATAATAACAAATGCAACAAAACATAACAACAACTATGCACCCACGCGTATAACAACAGCTGACGGGTCAACAATATAACGGCTGTGACATTTGGTTTGGTCATAAGCGTAGCATATAATGCCTTGAGCAATAAGAACTACGATTACAGAGCTTTTTTCTTCTTTAATGTCGGAAACATCGCTTGCGCGGTTATAGCCGGGTTAACAAGAGCAGAGGATGGAGTCATGTGTAAAAGTTTACGCAAGTGGGGAAAGTTCTCTGACTGCTATTCACTTGGGAGTGGCCAGAAACAATTCTTTTACATATGGCTCAAACAGCTCATGACTTCCGGTCTTAGACCAAGTAGACACTGGGTAGTTAAAGAACATCCGTTTGAAGGCGAGCCAAAGCGATTTCCCAGGGTTGTGTGCTAGGTTTGGGACCCGCCACGTAAAAATCTCCCCAAATGAAAAGGAAACAACAGCGTCGGACATTAAAAATGTGAACATATATTAATATCATTATTCAGTACACAGATTTCTACATATTTAACGTTTTCGCGCTTTAAATAAATATTGCGGCTGTTATATGTATGTATGAAATTCCTTACTGTATAGAATTTCATAGCATAACGGTCAAACGTGTCGCAACACTCAGCAAATGTCAGTCAACCGTTTCATTATAATTATCGATTCACTTTTACGACATGCTTATATTATTGTAGTGTTAAACGACAAATGAAAAAAAAAACACAAAAAAGCGAAAAATAAAAATATAAAACAAAAACAGCGAAAATTATCAAAACATAGTAAAAAGACAAAATAAAAAA
>NW_017537168.1:772888-781404 GCF_001853355.1 Bactrocera latifrons
AAAAATAAAAAACAAAATTTGGAAAAAATTTAAAACAAACTCACTTCCTGCAAATAAAAAATTGTTGTTTTGGCTTGTAAATAAAACACAACGTTATTGTTGTTTATACTTACAGCAAATTTCGCACATCGAACGGTCGTAACAGGAATGCCGGTATAAGGATCAGCGAATTGAATGATACAATGCCGTAGTAGATGAAAAATTTCAGATAGTAACGAAACATATGGCTGTTTTCGTAGAAGAACGGAAAGGGAAGCATCAAGAGCAGGAACAAAACAAACAACTCCACGTAAGAGGTCATGGCGAAAATGCGACGAACGGTTCACGGGTTAAGACGTAGCAGCTTGTTTACGTAGATGATGGCCTGTTATAAACTGCGACAGTTACGTTACGTGTGTTATATTTATTATTTATTTTAATTATTTGTGCACTTAGACGTTCAACGTTGTGTAAATCATTTGTTTTGAAGTGAATTGCAAATATTTTGCACTTTTTGAAACAAATAACTTTTTAATGCAGGTTTGTGCGCTACAAACTATTTGTGTTTACTTTTTTTCAACTTGTGCTTTCACTTAATGCGTTATATTTCACTTTAACTAACATTATTTTTTTGTTTATTTTTCACTATTTTTATATTTTACGCTTTGACAATGTAATTTCGTTGTGTTTTAAGTAAATTGTGCATAACAGTTGTAAATAAACACAGGCATAAGTACGTTTGAGGACCAAGTGAAAAATTGGTAATGTCGATTTGTGCTTTATCTCAGTTCGTTGTGGTTATTGCAAGCTTTTGATTGTTATTTAAACATTGTTGCATTTTTTTTATAAGAATTGTGGTTTTTAGTCTGCTCTCAGACTTGCACTTCCCCTTACTCTTACTCTTTTGGAACCACTTTACTGCTCTACACACATTTTATCGATTTTTATACAACTCTCTCATATTTGTATAGTTGTTGCATATGCAGTTGAGTATATACATACATATGTATAGCCCACAAAAAAAAATTATTACTGAAAAATATTAATATCAATTTTAAGAGAATTTACTGCTATAAAGTCGCTTGAGGCTTTTTATATAGGAAAAAGTGTGTGTGAATGCCATCCCATTGCCTTGGAATTAATTATGTACGTAGGTGTGCGGTTATGACTTTACCCAGCTAATTTGAAATGAACTATGTATAAGTATTTGGCGCTCACTATGTCAAAAATAGGTGGTCCAATGAGATGTCGAAAGTTAAAGTTGCTCTATATTATCTAGTCGTGAGGAGGCAGGCAATGGGATGGTTATTAAAATAGCAAGGGAAACAATGAAGTCAGCAGTTGATGGTTGTTTGATATAGTGGCCGCAGCAGCGCTGACCACCAGACGATCATTAGGACCCTTGTGCTTCCGTGTAATAAACAATTAAGACTAATCCAGCAATTCAGTGAATTTGGTAAGAAACCTGATATTTTTCAACCCAACTACCCAATGTGCTCTAAGTTGAGGTTTAGGTTTATATAGTTAATAGACCCAATGGCTAATGGAAGAGGAGCCAGAATCGATTGCTCGTAGGTGGATCGCAGTTGACGGTAAAAGCTTCCAGAATACTGCAGTATCTTCCATTAGAAGAATATAACTACTACAAAGCATAACTAGTAAATCTAACACAATGTATATGCAAGTACGTACAATCTGTAGTATAACGGAAATGATGCAAGGTAGATCGAATTTTTATAATTTCACCATTTTAATTGTTTGTGGTACGTGATTTTTACAAAAATGCTCTTGACATTTTTTTTTTTTCCACACCCTCGTGTATAACGTAACTAATTTGTTTTCATATTGACTTGCTTAGCACACGACTGTCATTTATTAACATATGCATACATAACCGAAAGTGCTACTTACATTGCTACAACTGCCTTTCTAGAGCGAAAATTATAATTCAATTGTGGTGGAGAGCGTTAATAAATAATACTATGGAAGCTTCAAAGCAAAGCGGTAAATTATGTAGACAATTTTAAAAAATACACAACATATGTGTGTATGCAATATCGAAATGCTGTTGCATTAAAAAAGAAAACAAACTCACACCAGCATAAAGCAATTATCGACAATGGAGGAGCGCAACCAAAAAGGAAACGAGCGGCTAGAGGCCGATGGTGGCGTTAGAAGGGATGCACATTAAGAATATACATATGGCGGTTGCAACGTAAAGGGGACAAAGTTAAAAGCGGAAAATTGTAGCAAAACAATAAATGCCGTCAAATGGGAGGGTGCAGAATCGCACATCGCAGCACAAACACAGACATATTTATACATGTAATGGTTGCAAACACAACAAAAATAAATTAGGTACACTATTCACTTTAGCTTTTTTCAATTGTACACACTTATGTACATACTAATGTATGCAAATATACATACACAAATATTTAAGTAACAAATAGTTGGAAAATTGACATACACTTTTCCGCTGCGACAATTGTTTTGTGTTTATTTAGTTGGTATTTTTTGAAAGCCGGCTTGTTTTCATTGCACTTTCCAGCGCTTTTTTAACACACACACATAAGCATACGCAACAGCTGCATCGATTTTTCGCGCAGCTCAATTTTCAATTTACACATAAGAGCGTAGTATATTTCTGGTAAGCAGTGTATGTATATATTAACGTTGCACTAAAATATTATACATTTTTCGCTTGTACTCAAATAAATTAAGTTATTTATAACCAGCTATCTAGAAAATTACAAAAATTACTGCACACCTAAACAGCACTTTAAAAACACAGCTGCTAAATTACTACTGTCGCTTCCGACTGTTTGCGTTCGACTGATTAGCGCACGAATGCGTTCCACATGTGGTGTTGCCATTTTATTGTCTATACTATTAATTGTTGTTCAATATTTATTTATTTAATTTAACGCGTTCTGTCTTTAGCATTACTGTTTTTAAATACACCTAAATTTGTATAACTATTGTGATAACTGCAATAATTTATTTATTATTTTATTTTAAAAAGATATATTCAAATATTAGCATGCACAATGCATGCTTAAATGCAACTCTGTGTTGGCAAAGCTATTTCCTGCTGGCTGCTTTTCGAAATGCTACCGGATATCCTTAATACTCTTTTAAAGTAACAAGTTTAAATATAAATATAAGTACGCATAACTTGAAACTAACTGAAAAGTTAACTAAAAGATACCTACAAGTATTCGTTCCTTTAAACTTTGATATGGCATGAACAATTTTTTATTTTATAAAAACACAATAAATTTTCTATGTACATAAATAAATATATACGAAGAATTTGATTAATTTATTATTTTTATTATATAAATGCGCCATAAACTCTAATTTCGTAATTTTGTTAAGTACGTATAAAGTACCAATTACTTACATTCTCTTAATCGATAACAGCAATCAATCGAGTTTTCAATGTGCTTGCCCTACCCACACCATCACTGTCGTTTGAATTTTGTGGAAGTGTTTTATGTGTCGAAAGTGTTTTCCGGGAAATGGCATATTTAAACGTATTGCTTATACAAAATAATATTAACAAAAGTGTGTGCAAGTGTTTGGAAATAAAGTGTGCTTATGTATAACTGCAATGGATTGATTTGTAACATGAAAGTGCAAACTCATGCAAGTGTCCCCGGCGCAAATCATGTTATAACCTGCAATTTTTACAGTTACTTTTTGTTCGTGCTGCGCAAGGGATAACAGGTGAGTGCATGTCATGGCATTTTGAAATTTATGAACGGTGTGTGTGTACTGAAAATGAATATTTCAAATGTACACATGTACATACATACATATAATTATACATATGTATGTACATATAAATCAGAGTGTTGGCGTTAGTCATGCAAAACCACAAATCATTTTTAAATAAAAGACGCGCATGTGTAATTTTCTTATGTATTTTATTAAATAAATGTTTGCAAATACAATACAATTTCCATACATATATTATACTGTTCCTTTGTAAAGATACAAGTAGTTTTTGCTTGCAATGCTGTAAGTGTTTTTAAATATATGCTCATATTGTGGTTAATATAGTTTTGCTGCAGACATTTAGACACAAAATCTAATTACAATTAAGATCTTTGCTATGTTTTTGACAATTGTTAACGACACCTTTAATTTTGTTATTGCGCTTTGCTGAAAAACAATGAGCCATAATACGTGTAATGATAATTTTTAATTTTTTTAAGAATGTTATGCTGCTTGGTATGTTTTGAATTAGAGTTTAGTTACTATACATATATGTATGTATGTTTTTTTGCTATGTTTTCATTAATATTGTTTGATTTTCACGGGAGACATATGACTTAGTGAATATGCGGCTAGTTTATTTTCAGTATAGTTGACTAAATATGCAATAATATTTTGCTGTTTGTTAATAGTTAATATATTTGTATATGAATGATTCAGTACAGTTTGGCATTTTAGTAAATACTTTTACCTTTTTTGATTTTTATTGTTATATATTGTTTATTAAATCTGCTGTATTGGCGTTTCAGTTGCTTCGTTGACACCTGCAAATTATTTTGATATATTTTTAGTTTTTTATATACATATGTATATGCCTGGCTTTTTATTTTGCTATAGGTTTGGCTATTTTGTTTTGCTATTTTAAACTTCTTGTTACTGGTTCGTGCATGCTTTGAAATACAGCTATATTTTTACTATTTGTAAAATACAGTTTCGATTCCACAGTTATTGAGTTGTTTATGAGTTTCTAATAGCATTTTTTTTATTATTTAAGTAAAGCGAAACTACGAATTTGTCTACTGTTTTGCGAGAACAGTGTAATAATAAGTGTATTTTTTCAATTTGGCTGCTTTTAAAGGATCTATGTGCACATACATAAATATATGAATATGTAGTTTTTTACTAATGCGATAGTTCAAAATTAGTTCGCTCGCATGTATTTGGACGTAGAAATTTTATAGTTAATCTTCAGTATGTTTCAGTAATTTTATTGTTTAGCAATTTTTACTGCATAGTTAGATTCTTGTTGCTGCCTTGTAGAAATGGCAAATTTGGATGGAGTTAAGTTTGCCCGTGTATATATTTTCAAACTAGCTGCGTTTTCTACTACATAATAGCTAATAGGAATACAAAGTAAAAAGTTTGTTGTTTTTGTTTCAATAGCAACTTAATGTTATACCTCTTTTTACATTTAGCGCAAACGAAATAAATACATGAAATATATTTTTTCTCAATTTTTATAAATTTTTGTTGCATATTTGCTTTTTGACATAAATATTTGTCAAATACATACATATAAATGTAGTTGTCTCTTTTGTATATGTATATAGTTTCATGTAAATAACACTATAAATGCAGCTCAATGACATTTATTGTTGGGTTTGTTTGGTTTAGGTGTACCTTTAGTATTTTATATAGTATTAGTATTTTTGTTTTGTTTTGTTTTCTCGTAAATAGTTACCCACTGTATAATTCTTTGTTTTACCATATCAATTTTATTTAATACATATGACCTTGAGGTAGTTAATTTATTTCATTCTCATTTACTTTTTTTTAAGTCTATATTATGTTTTTCGACGTTACACACATTTATATTATTTAGCATAATTCTGTTCAATTTGTTTTTTTATGTTTTTTTTTGCATTTCTTCAATTAAATCTTCTTTTTAGCATTTTTTTGATAAACAGAAAATTTCTCACTTTTAATTGTAATTTGTTTTCTTATTTCTATTTATGCTTATATCATGCTTTATTATAATAGTTTTTTATTATTTTTCGCTATTTGTTTTGTTTACGCTCTATTTGGTTAACGAGTACCAACTAGTACGCTAGTACGCTTATCGATAACGGCATGTCATCAATACTACTGTTTGGCATGACATCACTGACATTTAAATTCTGTGCTGCAGTTGTTAGAAGTGGTTGTTGTGTCAAAAAGTCATGTTTATCCGGAAATAACTGAAATAAACGTATTGTGTATTCAAAATAATAATAACTGAAATGTGTGCAAGTGTTTTCAACTATAGTGCTGTTGTGTTTATCATCAACGCGACAGCAATTAATGCATAGCATAAAGGTGTGAATTGTGTAATGTGTGCTTTGGCTCACAGCCTGTAATTGTTGCTGCATAAAAGAATACAAGTGAGTGCATTTGCTGGTTTTATTACATACAAACACTGAAGTGGATGAGTAAAACCTTAATAATTTCTTTTTTCTGCAAATTGTACATTTCGCGTGTGCAATACAACGCATTTTTCATAACCAAAATGGCTGCTGATGCAAACTGTTGTTGTTAACTGTTCGGTTTACAGAAATATTGTAATACGGCGGTTGCACTGCTGTTATTATTTGTTTTGATCGATATTATTGTTTGACAAATAAAATAAGTTTTATGTAAACGTGTGTGTAAATGAAATTAATTTAATAATAATATAAGTACATATGTGTGCACAGCAATAAATAAAAAAAAAACACTTTATTTTTGCTAACAAAAAGAATACTAACCATTTAAATCCAGTAATAAATGCAATAGTAAATAAATAATACTTGCCTCCATAAAAAATCAGTATTCAAAACGTTAAAATTGCAATAAAAAATAAATAATACTTGCCTTCATAAAAAATCAGTAATCATTTTTCATAAATCAGTGAAATAAATATTAAAATAAAAAGTCAGAGTTTTTCGTTTTTTTCTTATATTTTTTTTAGCCACAAAAAATATATAAGATTTTTACACAAAAACAAATCTTTTAATTCTGTAGTTTTTTGTGTTTTACGATTTTTTTTTGTATTTTTTTTAAATATTTTTGCATTTAAATAGCATTACTTAATTAGCGTAAATTTAGTTTTCAACGTTTCTTTTGTATTATAATCTTCATAAAAAATAAAAATAATAATCATAATATATTAATTCTTTTCATAATCATACATTTTAGTCCCCCACTACAATTGCATTTAATACAATTTACAACTACTTTACTTTCAATTACATTGTACGTTGCTTAATAATTTTAACTTTTCCGACTCACAAATAGTTTTCGCACAAAACAATAAAAAAAAACATTTTAGAGCAATAAGTCATATATATTAAATTGTTTACGCTACATTTTTGCATTTCGTAGTTTTGTTAAAAAAAAAAATAAAATAAAACAATTTTAAAAAGCAAACACTTAATAGCAATAAAAAGTAAAATATAGCTAATTTTTTTATGAAGAAAAGAAAATGCGCAAGTATTGTTTATAAATACAAATGAAAAACCAAATATTTTATTTCATACATAAGTTATCATGGATGCTTATGCTTCGGATAAGTAAATAAAAAAAAAACTTGGTAATATTTATTTTATAATAGTAAGTAAAGTATATAGTAAATAAGCTTTATTTATTATTATTAAAAAAAAGTATATATATAAACATAATATTATATAATATAAACTTGATATATTTTCAATTAAAATTAATGCAGCGCGTTGTAGGCATGCGCACACCCGCAAACGGCTTTAATTATAAACTACTATCACACAGAGAAACCGTTAGCCGGCACTACGTCGCCATACAACGCGCCGGTGGAGTTGTGTAAAACCGAAACTTTAACAAGGCACGCATGCCAAGTTGCAGCGACAAACGCCAGTTGTTCGTATACGTTGCAAACTCTTGCAAGCTAATGTAAATACACGAATATACGAACGCATGCGCGTTGCCCACGAACACAAATGTGTGTGTATGTATGTATGTATGTGCAATTTGTACAACATTACTTATGAGTTTTGATTTTAACCAGCTCCACTTCCACCCACAGCTTTAACTATTATTACTTTCATTATAGTTGCAATGCTTCTTTATATAGTTACATACATATCTTTGCATATTATTATTTTTTTCATAACTATGTTGTTTTTGTGGTTTTTTTTTGTTTTAATATACATAAAGGGTTTTCAATATTATAGCTATTTATTATTTTTGTATATTTTTTTGTTTGTTTGAACGTTATTTGTAAATGCAAAATACGTTTTGTTATAAAATATTAAATCAGAACAAATATATATATTGTTTACGTTAAATAAGTAAACACGCGAATTATAAAAATCGTTGATAATCGTATGTTTCGGTTGATTATTATTATTTTAATTTTACTTTTTAGCCAATGGTGTTATTTGCAACAACTAAACTCTACATTGACAGTTTTTGAAATTGTGTTTGACAGTTGTTTTATATAGTTGTTTGCTTTTGACAAAATACCGTTACTTGATGCTTGTTGTTAATCAACACTATTTGCTCTAACTTTTTTTTGATAATTTTTCTTGATTTTCTGCTGACATTTTGTTTTTTTAATTAAATAGCAAATTATTATTAAAAAATGCGCTTTTTTTTTATAGATGTTTAGTATAGATGTCAAGTTATAGAAAAAATATTTAATTTTCTTTTTATTTGTATATAATGTCTATGTTTTAATTACGTAATATTTAATCATTTAAAGTAAACATACAAAATATAGGAGAATTTGTATAAACATATTTTAATATGTCTGTTTTTTATAT
>NW_017537168.1:781448-789633 GCF_001853355.1 Bactrocera latifrons
TACATTTATATAATATGTGGTAATATGTATATAGTATATAGTATATATATTTTGTATTTGTATGTATTTAACTGTATATGTAATTTTTTTGTGGTTTGATGTGTGCATGAATTTATGTGCAAAATATTGTCAGCGCCAACTAAATAAAATGTAGTTCAGTCTCCAGGCAATTGGCGCGCCAACATTTCACACGTATTTTCACGCATTACGTGGCTATTACAATTCATAAAAAATAATAAGCAAAATAAAATTAAAAAAAAAAATATGGATGTTTGTAAAATGTAGCCAAGTATGTGTAGGTTTTGTTAGTATTTATGTGCATACATTACAATTGACAAAAATACAATAATTAAAATTTTAGCGCATATTATGTTAAGAAAGTATTTACGCAACCTTTTGTTTGTATGTGTAGCTGTTATATATATTTTTTTGTTTTTGGTTGGTATATGATACTCCTGCAACATGTTGCTACAGTGTTACATTGTTTTGTTTTTCTTAACTTTCTACGGATATATTGTAGCTTAAATGTAGTACATATATGTATGTATATTTTTATACGCTCAGCAGCATTTCGTTTATTGCAAAATGTGAAAAAATTTTCAAAGCGCTAATTACAACTTGCCGTTGTATTTTTCCAGCTGTCTCTAATTGTAATGCATTATGACGCGTTTACAACACAAATATGCTGTAAATTACGCTGTGTTTAGAGTTGTAAAACGCTTAATTTCAGTTTTTGCTTGGTTGCTTAAAGATTTAACTGCTGCTATTTGTAAACTGTTAAATGCTTTGATATTTATTATTTGTTCAATTATTTTTTATAATTTATTTACTTTGTTTTTTTTTTTTGCACATTTTACAAATTCCGTTTTGTGTTATTTTATGCAGTTTTGCTGATTTCCTTTTAATTTCTGTTATTTACTTTTTGCAATTTACATTTTATTTTCGTTGCCAGCTCTATTTTTATGCTGTGCTTAGTACTTATTTCAAACCAAAACTGTAAATATATTTTTACATAATTTTAAGTTTTCATGATTTTTATATAAATGTGTTGTTGTTACATAACTTACTGCTGTTTCCTGACTTTACTTTTCATTTTATCTCAATTATTCTTTTCATATATATTTTTTTTGATATTCTATTATTGTTATTTATATTATTGTTTTGTGTTGATTCGTTTTTATTTACTAGTACCTCGGTGTTAACAGTGTTGTTGTGTTAATTCTTATGTTTTTGTTTAAGTTATATGCTTTTTGTATGCTTTTCAACTTATTAGCTAAACATTTAGGTTTAAAACTAATTTGGTTTAATTAATATTTTTCATTTTTTGTATGCATTATGTTTTATTTTGCTTATTTCAAATCTGTTGTTACAGCATATAAGTGTTTTATTTGTGTTCTTACATCAAAACATTTATTGTATTTTTCTATTTTTTTTGTTTTGTTTTGTTTAATTGTTTTTAGCAACTTTTCTGGTTTTAGTATTCTTTTATTTTTGAAATGCAATCAATGTATTTTTAATTTTCAAAATAATAAAAATTTCCTGATTTGGGCAGTGTAGAAAACACGTTTGTTTTACTTGATTTTTTTTATGTTTTTTTCACAAATTATTTTTGTAAAACCGAACCTGTAAATATGCATTTCCAGTTTAGTCGCAGTTTTGCCTTTATTGGTTTACTACTTTATTTAACATTTGTTATTTTAAATTTAATTTTACTTTCTTCATACGCTGTATGTATATTTTTTGCTTGATTTTTGGGCGTGTGTTTTAACTTGCTGCTTTTATTTGCAAGAGTTTTTTGTTCAAATCGTTCATTAATGCAACGCCTGAAACAGTGTCTACATTGCGCTTAACGCTCTCAAAAAGCAGCAAGTGATGTTTTGTCAATTTCGGTGCAGTCGCATTACTGTGGCTGCTGTCTTGGTAATTATCGTTTTGTCAGGTTGGGCTTACATTGGTTTGTTCTACCTCATAGATATAAATTTCTTTAGCGTTTCTGTGTGTTTGCTGTTTTCGAATATTTTCTTAACTGTCACATTCTCTTTGCTGTCCTGCTTGTTTTTATGCTTTGCGTTTTTAGGCTGGTTTCCTTAATTTCCTCTTGCTTTTAAAATTTTATTAGTATTTATGCAGTAAATGTCTGACTTCGGTTTGTTGTTGCTATATTGATACGTTTTTCATTATTTGCATTCAACTTGCTTAACAAGTACAGTTATATGTATGTACTGTTTTATATCAACCAAATATACTAAAAAGTGTATACGCTCTCTGCTTTCCTACTTACTATAAACTAACCGTTATTATATATAGTTTTTTTTTTCATTTAGAAAAAATTCAAATTTCGTATTGTTTTTAAATAATTATATTTTGTACTCGTTTTTGTACGTTTCTATAATTGAAAATTCATAAAATTCTACACGACTCTGCATGATGGCGTTAAGTGAGCGAAAGAATGCTTATATTCAAATATTTGGCTGTTGAAATTACACAAAAAACTATGCGTAAGAAAGTAACATTGCCTATCGTACACAAATTGTGCTTGAAGTGCTTGAAATTGCCATTAAAATGGCAATAAAAACGAAAGCTGTCAGCAAACAGCTGATCGCGCTGTTTGAGTTGTAATATGTGGCAGTTAACGGCAAAGTTGTGTGAAGCAAACAAAACAAATATTATTTTTTCAAGAGCTGTGCGCATAAATAATAAAATAACGCAAGTGAAATTTTGCTTCAAATAAAAATATTAATTTTGTAAGATAAATATTTTCAATTAATATTATAATGTAATTAAAATTTAGCCTTTACTGTTTAGAATATATATTTTAAATTGTGTAGAAGGATTATTATGTTTCTAGAAATAATTAAAATTTCTTTAAAAAAAAATATTAATTTTGTTAGACAAAAATTTTTCAATTTATATGTAATAGTGTAATTAAAATTTATCAAATGCTGTTTACAACACTTCAATGCTTCAAATTTTTAATGAATTGTATAGAAATTGTATTTGTTTGTAAAAATAAATAAAAATAATAATTAAAAAATTAAAAAAAAAAATTTCCAACAAATTTCCTCAAACTTACATTTTATCAGTACTTGGCACCGCTCACAACCGCTAAATAACACATTTAATCAATCTTTAGCTTGCTGCTTTTATGAAAACATGTGCACGCCTATTTTTGTTTAGCATTCCTTTTTACAATACAACTTTATTTCTCAGTGCAGTTTTCCAGTCAAGCCAACAGTTTGCGCAAACTGTCAAATATTACGCTGGCATGCACAACTTGTGCTCCACACGTTCAAAGCTTAAGCTAGCAACATATTTAAAGCGTAGATCTTTGTGTTTTGCATATTTAAAAGTGTGAAAGTGAAAAAAGTGTTGTTGTTCAAAAAATGCTTTTTGTCAATAATTATCGTGCTATTAGCACTTAATAGTGCATAGCAAGTTATTTTTCTAAATTTCAAAAAAAAAAAAATAGTTTTTATAAAAAGCAGTTTTAGTTTTGTATACGTTTTTAGCTTACTGTGCAGTTTTTTTTTTTTTAAATTCTTCATACATTTTGCCATTACCACGCTCCGCTCTTTGCAGAAAAACGATATAAATATAGCCTCTAAATACTAATAAATAAATCTTGGTTTCACCACCTATAAATGCCAGCAAACGCGTACTACGTAGTATTATTATTAATTTTTATTTCATAATTTAATATGTACGTGCGCTTAACGCTCTCACAACATAACTTTTCTTTTCTTTAATTTTTTTTAATAATATCTATAAGTTGCCTTTCGAAAAAAATCTTTTCGAAATATTTGTATGATTTTATTTTTTTTTTTTTATACACCAAAGTTACTTTGTATACTCGTATAAGTTTGTAAAATGTACTTTCGATTTCTAGGAAATCTACGCAGTATTTTTTAAATTTGTTTTTCGAAATGCAAATATTTGTAAAACTTTGCCTTACATATTTTTTAACTCTAACGCAGTCGTAAAGTTTGGACAAAATCGTGTCGGGCATGTTTTTGTTGGCGTTACTAGCTGGGTTTGTTGTCACTGTTGGTTGTTCATAAGCGCGCTTGTCGTTGACGTTTAAACGTTTTACAGCTAAACAGCTGATTTTTGTTTTTTAGTTTTTTTAGTTTTTTTCTGACATAGCGCCTAGCTATTTGTTAGTTACTAATTTTATATGCAGTATTTTTCATATTTTTTCTTGTTTTCATTTATAGTTTTTCGCAAATTTAGTTGTTTTTCGGTTGAAATGCTTTTTGTAGTTTTGTGCAAACTTTGCCCACGCTTTGACTTGCGCTTCCTTGAACTCGCTGCCTAATTCAGTTTTTTCTTAATATATATAATATATTAAAGAAAATATAGCCTACAATATAAATATTACCCGTACATTTTCCGCATAAAAACAGTTAATTTCCATTTACGCAAATTTCTCAGCTCATTCGTTTTGTTCTTGTAAGTATGTATGTTTGCATGCATGTTTTTTTTTTGTTTTTTTGTTTTTGGTTTCTTAGTTATAATGAGCGAGAAAAAACAATTTCAACAAAATCTTATATGTTTATCGTAAATTTTATAAATATATATTTTTTAAAAATATATATATAAAAGTTATACCTACAAAATATTATATACACACTCTATTCAATTTGAATCTCGCGAAATTGGCGTAATCATGCTGCAACACTATTTGTTGTAGTTTGTTTGCTGTTGTTGTTTCACATACACGCTTGTTGCATTTCTTTTCGTTTTAGATTTGCTTGCTCACCGCGTTTGCACGTGTTAGCTTGCAATCGCTCTACCCATGGAACAATACTATATTAGTAAATATAAGTTGATTTCTTACTTCGCGCGACAATATATATTCAATTCTCATGCTTCAAACTTTAAAAATCTTTAGTATTAGAACTTTTTGTTTTTTGGTATATGCGATTTTTGTATTTTTTTTTCTTGCTTGCTTTGTTATTTGAATTGGTTGTGAAGCGGGTAAATGGCCTCTTTTGCGTAAATTACGGTGAAACGCATGCTGCAGCGACAGGTTGTTACCAAATGCGCAAAACTGCGTTGCATTTCGGCACAATGCGAATGAAAAGCGCAAAGCGTGCGTTTCAAACAGTCAGCTGTATTAGCCTGTAATACCGTATTTGTGATTTTTATGAGTTTTGTTGTTTTTTTTATACCTTAACACTAACAATTTCGCTGCTTTTTAGGTAATTTTTAAACATTTTACTAAACTTTGCCGCCATCTCTCCAAATAACGCTCGTCGCTTTTTCATTGCAATTTCGCTACAGCGCCGTTTCCCCGCTCTTTACATTGGTTGTGTGTTTTGCTGTGCTTGTGTCGTCTATTTTTTCCATAATTTGACATTTATCGTTTAAGCAACGATTGTGTGGTTTTCTTTTCACATTATGATTTGTTCTATGTCCTGGCTATGTGACTTGCGCTGTTGTGATCGACACTTTTTTGTTGTATTCTTGTATGCTTGCAATTTTTTGCTTAAATTTCATGCGTTTAAATTTGATTGATATGCGCATTTGTTGTTAAGTTGCCGATAACTTGTTTGTAATAATTGTAGACAGTAAATTATTTACCGTTATTAACTATGCGTTTGATTTCGTTTTGCAGTTGCTAAACTTTTAACGATAACTTTAATGTCGTTTAGTGTATTTCCGGTTTTTATTTTGTTGTAATATGCTGTTTGTTGTTGGTTTTTATATGCATTTTTTAGATTTAAAAATTGCTGTTGTCCAATTTGGCGCATTTCTTAGCAGACAATGTTTATATACACTAAATGTCTGTATATAACTATTTTCATTTCATCAATTATGCCTGATAACGGTTTTTTTCTGTTACATAAATGTTTTAATTTCATCAATTACGCTTGATAACGGGTTTTCTGTTATTTTTTTTTATTTTTTTCTCAAGTTTTTACTTCGCATAATATGTGTTGGAGTTCTAAACTGTTTTTTTTTTCATTATGCATTTTTAATTTTAAATTTTATTTAGTTTTGTTCTTGTTATATTGAGTTTTCGTGGTATTTTAAATTTTATTAATTTAATTTTTACTTTTATTTTCCTTTATAATAAGAAGATAATGCACTTATATTGAGGTAATTATTTACGTTAATTCAATCATCCCTTTTTTCGTTTTATTCAACATTAATATCTTTTGCTTTTACAACAACACTTTTGCAGCATTTTTAGTTTTAAAAACACCCTTTATTAGAAAATAAAATTAGTAGTAGTAATTTATTGTTGCCTGCGATTTTTGTAATGTTATTATTATTGCTAAATGTGCTTGCAATTTTAATATTTTTTTTCGCTAAATTTGCCTGCAATTTGCTGCAATGTTTTTTCATTTTTATCGATAATTTTGAGATTTTTGTTTATGCGTTTAGCCGAAAGGTTTTATAATTTTTTCTCTACGAATTTCGCTTGGCGTTGGTTGCTGTGGCAGGAAAATTAACAAAATAAAAAAATAAAAACATGGAAATTGCGTAAAAATATCGATAAAGTCTGCAATATATGTATAGTATATCGTCACTTAAAATGCAAATTAACGTAACATCACTTTCCAGGCGTAGGAGAGATGAATAATGAAACCACTCGTATTGGAAGAAAATTTAGATTTTGGTTATAAAACGGTAATATGTTGGTTATAAAACGGTTATATACTGGTTATCTTTTGGTTATGTATTGGTTATATTTTGGTTATATCTGAGAATGTAGCATCAATTTTCATTAGATTACAGGCGACAGAAAAACGTCATATTGAAACAAAATTTGTGTTTTGGCTATATATTGGTTATTATAGCTGTCAGAGATTTTCGATTTTTTTTTTTTGATGACACGTTGTTTTGCATTTCAGTTTACGCTATATGACGATTGAAAAATAATAATATGGCAATAAGTTTTAAATAATTTATTTAAATGTACAAAAAAATAATAATATATGGAAATCGATAACAACATGAATTATAGTGATGTAATTTGCTAGTGACACAATAAATGGTTTGAATAGCTATTTTGTTTATAGATTTTTTTATTATATTTCACTGCTATCACCGCAACCGTTAGCACCAATGTAAATTCCGTATTTTTTTGTTTGAAAAATTTTGAAATTTTTTGCCGAAAAAATTTGTTTTAGCGTATTGCCAGCTTGTTTTCTTTTCTCTTGTTATAAATATAAATTTGTAAAGCAAAGAAAAAATTAGTTATTACTTTTTAACGATTCATTGCAAGTTTTTGCCAAAATAATTTTTTTTTAAAAATTAATATTTTTTAAAAACGTAAAACGTTAGTTTTTTTTTTGCAAAATATTAACCCCCGCATGCAAATAGTTTCAATTACCGTTGCTTAACTAAATTTTTCATAGCAAAAAATTCGAAACTTTTTGTACTTAAAAAGTAGTTAATGCATTAGCTACACTGAATAACAGTAATCAATTATTTAGGTTAATTTTTTTTTATATTTTTTGTATTTATGTACTGCTATGCTAATATTATGTAGTAAACGATTACAACAATAGAAAATACATTTCGTTAAAATATTGTTATTGTGTAGTTTCAAGCAATTAAATATAGTAATTTGCTGCTGTACGCTATTGTATTGGTATATTTATTAAATATGTTTAGCAAACTTGCAATAAATTATTTTTATTTTTTTTTGATTTTGTTTATTTCATACACTATGGGTTTTATGCTTGTTTGTATGTATGTAAAATTGTGGCTATGTATATGTAGTTATTGTATGTATGTATGTACAAATATGTGTGGTTGTATGTAAATGTGTCTTTAGACGGCGCTATTTGGTTTATACATTTGTTTAATAAACCATTTATGCCTAAATGTAAGTATGTATATGCTATTGTTATATATTTATTTAAGAAAAAAAAAATACAATAAGTTCAGCTTGGCTATTTAGGTAGTTAAAGGACTATTATAGGGTACTTCGGGCTATTGTCTGCACACTACTGTAGTTACTAGTAAAAATTGCGGTAAAAAATATTTTTATTTTATTTTGTTTTTGTTTTTGCTTTGCAAAATCTATTATATCGGGTGATTTTTTAAGAGCTTGATAACTTTTTTAAAAAAAAAAACGCATAAAATTTGCAAAATCTCATCGGTTCTTTATTTGAAACGTTAGATTGGTTCATGACATTTACTTTTTGAAGATAATTTCATTTAAATGTTG
>NW_017537168.1:790233-791501 GCF_001853355.1 Bactrocera latifrons
ACTGAGCATCTTTCTCTTTGACACCATGTCTGATATCCCACGTGATCTGTCAAATACTAATGCATGAAAATCCTAACCTCAAAAAAATCACCCGATATTTCTGCTATGGTTTACAAAAACAAAACCTTATTTTTCACATTAAACTATTGGCTTGTTGGCATGCAAGTTGATTGTTTTGTTTGTTTGTTTGTTTGATTGTTTGCTGCTCATTAATAAATTTACTAAGTGTAAGTGTCTTGTTTGGTTTAACTAATTGCTTTCTGCTACTTTTTTAACGTCTAATTGCCACCACTCGCTACAGCGTATACCATATTTTACAGTTACTTTTCATATGACAGTTATATGCATTTATGTATGTATGTATAATATATAATTATTTATATTGTAAATAATGCTGCAACTAATTTTAATAGTGAATATAAAAAAATGCATAAGGCAATGCGGAAAACATATTTAACATTTAACAAAATTAATATAAATCTAAACTATTATTTTTATTAATTAATTAATTATTATATTTTTCTCATTTCAGCGCTCTAACTGTGTTTTAGGTAAGCAATTAGCGTAGCGTATTTATTGTAACTGTCAATTGCATTAAAAAAAAAGAAAAACAAAAACAAACAATATATGTGTATATGTATGTATATAAAATTAATTAAAAATTTAAAAGGAATTATTTACTTTACTTTAATTATTATACCCATATTAAACAACATTTCTCATACTAGTCTGTATGCAATTAAAACATTTCAGCACCGTTTCAAGGCAAACGCAATTAACATTTCTCACTAGACGCAAAAACAATTTAAATATGTAGAAACTTTTTTAAATGGAACTAGTTGTTCAAGTAGTTACTTTCGGTTGAGTTAGTGTAATATTACTAGGCTGATGCTAGCAACACAAAGTTGCAGCAATTTTACTGCTTACTTTGTTGATTTTTTTATGTTTTTGTTTTACCACTAAATTTTTGTAGGAACACATTTGCGCTTTGTTCGCTGATTTTTCGCGTCTCGCTCAAAATTATGACGGATTAAAGTTTTTCTTTGCAGCAAAGTGAGTTTGCCAATAAAAAAATTAAGTCTGACGGTAAAAAAAAAGTGTGGCAGCGCATGCGTAGTAATGTAGCTGTAAAAAAATTGAAATACTACACTTAAAAAGATTTTTATTCTTTAAGTTGTTATACAAAAAAAAAAAAATTTTTTTTGCAAATAATTTAATTTTGGAAGTTATGCAGATAAAAGCGTAAATATTATTAAATTTGTTTAATT
>NW_017537168.1:791552-798716 GCF_001853355.1 Bactrocera latifrons
CTGTTATTTTTGAAAGCTGTTATGCAAATAAAAAAAAAACAGCAAAATTAATTATAATTGTTTCCATTTTAATTTTTTTAATTGAAATTTAATTTTTTTTAATTAATTTTTTTTTTGTGTGTTTTTTAAAACAAATTTTTTTCTTCACTGCCACACGCGCCTGCACTTTCTATGTAGTCTGCTTAATTTTGCATTAGCACGCTTACTTCTATATTGATTTTTTATTTTTGCCACGGCTTTAAAGAAAAGCAACTGAGTTTTTAACTACCAGTGTTTGCTAATTTTTTCACACAAGTTCTTGCAATTTTACCAAACTATATGTAAGTTAAATATTTAAATTTTAATGTGTCTGAATTATTTCTTTCTTTAATGCGTCGGATTTATTTCCGTTGCCTGCAAAAATAATAATTTGTTATTTTACTTTTGCAATGGTTAAATTCTTGCATTATTGTTTATTATTTTAAGTGTTGCCAAATTTTTGTTAAAATCTATTTTTTTTAACGAATTTATGCCACAACGTACACTGCATATGTATAAGCAAGTATTATTTGAGTTTAAGCATTATTCTGCTAGTGATTTCTTCTCACTTTCACATAAATTTTATAAAATTTTTTATTTTTGTATATTTTTTTTTTTTGTGAAACCGTATATTTTCCGTTTTTGAGTTTAGAACAGTTATTGCGGTTTGATTTTTAAAGTTTGCTCAATTTAGTTTACCTTAATAGCGCATTTATAACGGTTATCGTATGATTTCTGTTTTTTTTTACCAAAAAAATGTTTTTTTGACGCGCTTGCTGCTCAATACTATAATATTTTTTAATTTTGTTTTTAATGTGTTCTCTTGTCACTGAATTCAAATTATGTGAGAATTTTAGAAATATTTTTTTTTCAAAAATTAATTTTATTTTTAATTTTAATTGTGTTTTATTTATATATTTTAGATAAACACAACGCGTGTATGCACATTTTTTTGAAATCATTAAACAAATTGTACGTCTATAATTATTTTTTTTTACTTTTATTTTTTAGTATGTGTTTGCATAATTATTTAAAAAAATTTAAAAAAAGAAATTGGGGGAAAAAAATTTGGAAGTTGGCTTTTTAAAATATGTTTTTGCTTTTATATTTTAGTGTGTGTTTATCGTGTGTTTGCATATACATATTTTTGAAAACAGTTTTGGAAAAAAAATGGTGAAAACATCTTGTGTTTTTTATTTTATATTTAATATTGTTAAATGCCTGTGATTTTTCTTTCTTTTAGCAGTTGAAAGATTTTTTTTTTGTTTTTCAAAATTTATTTAACCCCCTTAAAGGTTATTTTTTCATTATTTTTAAATATGCCGTAATGCTACCGGTTATATTTTTGTGTTTTTACCTGCAAATTCAATGAGGTTTGTTGTCTTCTCACTAATTTCTGTTTGTTGCCTGCAATTTTGCATTCACTATAGTTATTTTTGCACTACTTATCATATGCAGCGTTGACGTTGCTCATTTTTTGGTTGTCGCACTTAATTTCTTTCCGTGTTGTTGGGCTTCAGCTGCTTTTACAGTGCACAAATTTTGTATATGAATTTTGGTTATGACTGCTATTTTTTATACTTTTTCCAATACTGCAAATGCGTGTTTCTGCTGACATTTGGGCCTAATCTTTTGTTTTCAAATTTTAATGTGAGTTCGGGTGTTTATGTGGAGTTCACCACGGAATTTTTTTTATGCAATTTGGCTATTTTGCAAAATTGTTTATTTTTATTTTTTTATAAATAGCGAGACTGCGTGCTTTCGTGCTTTTGCTACAAAAGCGAACAAATGTGTTGTTGTTGTTGTTTTTTTTGTTTATTTGCTGTTAGTGTTGCTCAATATTTTCTTCAGTGTGTTGTGTATTTTGCATTTTTTACACCAATTCAAGTTGGTTTTTGTTGTTTAACGGACCTCAAATTTTGTGAATATATTTTTTTTTATTGTTGTTTATATATTTTTTGTTATTGTTGTTTATATATTTTTTGTTATTGTTTTAGGTTTTGTTGCAAATGTTTAATATTTTGGTTTGCTTTTTCTGCTGCTCCTATCGAAATTTACCTCTCTTGCTGTGATCTTTTGCATGACCATAACCGTCATTACTATTTTTGTGTTCACCATCATCATTATTTCTGTCATCAGCATATACTCAGCAATAATGTTATATATTAACACCCACAACGTTGACTTGTCAGCGTTGTTGTTGTTGTTGTTGTTTAAAAAAAGCAATATATATTTAAAAATTATGTTAATAGTATATTAGAAAACCTAAATACATCATCATCATACACATTTCTCTGCATTTAATTTAATAAAAAAATAATAATAATAATAAAAATAAAAAAATATGTAATAAGTAGTTTCAACAAAACGTTTGAAACGCATTTATAATTTTTATTTGTTTTTGTGTTTTTACTACTTGGCTTACTGACTTGACGCAGGTGGCTGTTGTTGTTGCTGCGGCGGCGACTGCTGCTGCTGCTGTTGTTGTTGTTGTTGTTGCGGCTGTTGTTGCAGTTGATGTTGTTGCTGCTGCTGTTGTGTTACTTGCTGCTGCTGCAGCTGCTGGGTCCCACTGCCGGCAGTGGCAGCAGCTGCTGCAGCGGCGGCGGCGGCGGTTTGCTCCTTGGCGGCTTTCTGTTTTTTGGTCACCGGTGGCGGATTCGTCGACATCATCATAGCGCGTATGCGTCGCTGTGCCGACTGAAAAAAGCAACAAGCACACACAATTTTTTCAAATTAATTTCGTAAATAGCAACAATTGGGTTTTTTTATTTTGCCTGCGCTCACCTGTACGCTATAGAATTGTCCGATTATGTGGACGGGAGTCTCCTCATCACCACCCGATGCTGGCGCCACCGCATGCTCTGGTAGCTTGATAACGCTGCCAGTAACGCGTTGCAAGTCGCGCACATTCTGTCCGCCCTTGCCGATTATCCGGCCGACCTATAGTGATCACAAAAATGCATTATTCATATATATTGTAAAGTAATTGTTTGTTGTTTGGTTTTTGTTACGCACCTGTGAGCTTGCCACCATAATTTCGACTGTTAGTCGTACATCTTCGGTGCCGCACATGAATCCCTCTTCCCGCATCTTCTCGAAAATCATGTATTGTGCCTTCCATTGGCCTTCGGGTGTGCCGACGATTGTCACTTTGCGTTCGGTTTGCTGCTCGGCCGGTTTATCGTTGTCGATTGGTGCGATCTTGAGCGAGGCATTGGAGAAACGCATGACACTGCGTATGTATGAGCCTTTGGTGCCGATAATCGCGCCCACCGCATTGTTCGGTATGTACAGGTATGTGGTCTCCTGCATATCGTTGGGGAAGACAGGCGGTACCACACTAGCCGGTGTCTTGGACATCGGGAAACCCGGACACGATTGATATGGCATGCTTGGATTGAATACCATGCCATTGCCGGGTGTCGACATCATGGCCATCGGATGAAGGCCAGGGAACATTAGGCTTTGTGGCGCCATTGCTTGCAAATCGTTCTCGTAGCTTTGTCGTAGTTTGGAACTTATTTGCGCCTCGGCACGTGACATATTATCGATTAGGCCCTTAACCGTAATGATACGTTCCAAATTGAAGCTATTGATATCGTTAATCGAGCTGACAGTGATCTTCGTATCCGTGTCTTGCATAATACGCTTGATCGTATTACCGTTTTTACCAATAATGCGACCGATTAGATTGTTATGTGCCAAAATCTTCAAGCATATGTCACTGTTAGTTGGAGAGTTAACGTGAAAGAGAGAGAGAGGAGAAAAGAGGTTCGACAAATTTTATTTTCATATGCTCATAAAACTATGCTAAACATTTGGAATTAATTTGCAAAGTTCATAGCGAAGCTCGACCGACCCGTTCGTTCTCTTATTTATACCATTACTCACCCTTTATTCGTAGAGATGGCTTCCTGTTGCATCACCTCCAAAATGCGTTTGCACGCGTTCGTGCAATTTTCCGGATTACCATAAATGGTGATCGCTTTCTCCAGCGAGCCGACATTCTCCTTTCGATGCACATCGACACGTGCATGGCTTTGTTGTGTGATCGTGCGTATGGTGATACCTTGACGGCCAATAATGGCGCCGACCATTTCACTTTGCACAAGAATGCGCAGCGGAAAATCAGCTTGACGTCCGGGTCCTGGCATACCGGGATATGGATTGCGCTGATTACGATTAGTGCGACGTTGGTTCTTGTCCAATGGCTCGGCGTGCAATTTGTTGCCCTCGAATTCGACACCGTTCAATCCGCCAGCAGCTCTGTAAATTAACGAAAGAAAATGAAAAGTTGGGTTAGGTTTTTGTAGACTTGCGAATTTTTTACTGACGTATAATGAGAAAAAGTATGTAATATTACAATTTGGAAAGTAATCGAATGACGAAGAGTACTTGGACTCTATTTTCAACTTCTCTACTTTCAAATCAAATCTCTCTAAGAGTTCAAGGTTCTGAAAGAGTTTTAGTTCCTGTAATACGATTTAGTTTTTAATATGACGCAGTTTGTGGAACCCACCACTTGATAAAAATCTCCATTTGAAACTTTGCCAATACCGAAAATAAGTAGAGTTTTGATTCGATTGATCTCAGAAGTTCCTGAAACATGTTCTCTATTTTGATAATACGAAACCTTGCAGTTGTCTGTTATGCTTTAGATTTTGCTAATACGCAGATGTTGAAGCCTACAAAGAGGCCAAGTTACGGTTCAAAATTCGCGGACTCGAAGAATTTGTGGAGTTTTGATTAAAAAATACCCAAATAACCAAATTTCGAAGTTTTAACTGCAACATTCAAAGCTCCGTTTCAACACTCGTATTACATTTTTCGAAGAGTTAAGAAAGCAAACGCACGTTGCAAACAAAAAAAAATTAATGTAAAAAATAATGTAAAAAAATAAAAAAAATTAAAAAAAAAATTAAAAAAAATAAAGAAATAAAAAATTAAAATTAAAAAATACATATTTGAAAGATGTAATTAACAAAGTGCAGCTAAAGAATGACAAATGTAACAAAAACACTGAGGCGACATAAAAACATAAACAACAACAACAAAAAATCGCAAATAATAAAATGAAGAGAAGAAAAGAAAACAAATTGCATAATGTAATACCTTTGAGCCTGATCGGGATTTTCGAATGTTATATGTACAGTCTGAGTATTGGGGTCCTTACTAGACACAGCCTCACACTGTTTGACGATGCCGTATGGCTTTAGCAGCGGTTCGATGTCTTCGAAACGCGTTTGCAGCGGTATGCCGCTAATAAGAATTTTCGATGTCGAAACACTGTGAACAAAGAAGAGATAAAAGTTGAAGTATAAAACAACAACAACAACAATGCAATAACAACAACAACAACAGCAACGCATAAGTGAAGTAAGCTTGTGGAAGTGTGACAAAATACAGCAAGAAAAAATACAATGCCTATGTATGTATGTACATATGTATGTGTAGCATGAGAAGAAAATACAATACAAAGTGTAACTGCATAGAAAAGTACGAGTGTAAGCGAGTACTGAAATCTCTAATTCTCTAAAGGGTTGCCAATAATTATTACTAATTTCTTTTTACGCAATAATTTGTTTAATCTTTTAAAAAGTACGCCTAGAAGTAGACATTATGAGAGATTTGTCAATGTTGGTAAACACATTTCCTAAACTACAGCAACAATAAAGCTAAAGAAACACGCGAAATCATGTTTTGTTCGTTTCAGCGCCTAAAATAATGTTTATGCTTGCAAAAATGCGCCTAAAAGTAGGCAATGTTTAACATTTGCCAAAGCATTATAACATAGTATTTCCTAAACTACAACAACAATTAAGTCAAAGAAACGCGATAACGCATGTTTTGGCTGTCTCGCGCCTAAAAGTATGCTGAGCGTCGCCTAAAACTTTGTTGCATATTAAAAAAATACAGCTAAGAGTAAGCAATATATTAAATTTTAATGATATCTACTAAACTACATGAGCAATAAAGCGAAAAACGTATGATCGTGCTAGTTAGCACCTAAAAGTATGCTACACTACAGCGCTTTAATATTTCAGGCACTGGACGCGCGCTAATAAATTCTAGCTCAGTATATGTACCGTTGCTTGTGAAAATAATTGCGCGTAGATAAAATACATTTTCGCTTGCTAATTACATTTTTGAAGCATACACTAAGGCGTAAAAATATAAAACTACTAAATGAGCAATAGAT
Source organism: Bactrocera latifrons (assembly GCF_001853355.1). Lineage (NCBI taxonomy): Eukaryota > Metazoa > Arthropoda > Insecta > Diptera > Tephritidae > Bactrocera > Bactrocera latifrons. The sequence goes on from NW_017537168.1 coordinate 797,773, forward strand.
AGCGTACTAATGTTGTAGTATTGCATGAGGGAAGGTGGTTGCCACATGTTTATATTGCGGCATGACACACGCGCACCCACACGCACACAGAATTCCTAAATCCTTAACTTTGCACACAAACATACCTCAACATGTTCGTTTCCAGTTTTTCACAATAAAATTTTATTTAAAATTTGCTAACTATTGCTTGCTCCTTCACTTATTTTTTGCTTAATTTTACCGAAGTATTGCTGTCGGCGTTGAGTGCTTTAGGCTGACGACTCCGTTAAATTTCGCACAAAAGTCAGTTTGTCTTAAATTATGAAAAGTTTGTAGAAAAATTGGAAAGCAACAATAAATTTTCTTTCTCACAACACACGCTTGCCTTAAATACCGCACCAAGCATACTAAATGCACGCACGCACGCGCACTCACGTTTCCAATGACACAGACAAGTGCGTCTGAAAGAGTTTTGTTTTTGTAGTAACAGGATATTTGTTAAAGCGTTTGTGAAATTTGTTTGGCGGCTCCTTTCACTGCACGAATTTTCGAAAACAAATTTTGTTTAGTCAAAGTTTGGTATTTGGATTTTTCAAAAAGACGGAAAACTAAAACGAAATGTGTGACGACGAAGGCGGAACGAGAAAACTAAACTATTGCGAAATCCACAGCATAATATTAAAAATAAATATATACGGGAAATTTTTGAAATTGTTGACTGGCTGAAAACTATAATAAATTTCTATTTTGAAAACAACGGAAAAATTTTGAGGTTTATTTTTAATTTTTCATAGAAATGTAAAATTTAACAGAAAATGCGGTTCAAAGTGTCGCATGATTTTTTATAAGAGTGGAGTGTGCAACGCGTGATCACATACATTTGTATGTGTATATGTAAATGTTTGCATTAAAATTAAATTAAAAAAGATAAAAAAAAAGAATTTAAATGAAACAACAAATAAAAA
>NW_017537168.1:800460-804354 GCF_001853355.1 Bactrocera latifrons
AAAAATATAAGTGAAATACTTTCGCAGAAAAAATATAAAAATGATTACTAAACTATTTTCGATAGAAAAAATATTAAAAATGATTTGTTTAAATATTATCAACAGAAAAATCATAAATATTATGCACCTACTTAGAGGAAATTATAAATTTATAAAGAATTCTTCTCTCTCAACGCTTTTAAACAACAAGCAAACATGGGAAAAGCTCCGTTAAATGCGAATTAATTGCTACCACAATAGCCGACAAGCTTTAAGCCTGAATTCGATTAAGCGAAAATCAAAATGGTGGATCAAAGAAACCCAGCGCTGAAAACCTGGCAAAAATGCAGCTAAAACATAAATTAGCTGCAGCGCTAAAGCGTCTAAAAAATCACCGCAAATTTCTTGGAAGTCATTTATTTTATTATTATTATTTTGGTTGGTAGTTTTTGTTGTTGTTTACGTAGCTGCTGCCAGCTTTTAACTGCTGCTGCGTTTATTTGGCGCTTTTTTCATTAAGCATGTGGCAAAAGGCAGGCAGACAGTCGGGCCGTCATTCCTTAGTGCATACCTACACTTACATATGTATGTATATACATACATATGTACATAAGTATGTGTTTGTGTGTGCGTGCCACTTTCTGTCAGCAACGCAGCATTAATTGCCGCTGCTGTGCCCGTTGTCAAATTGGTGCAATACATTATTAAGTAGTTGCAGTTGTTGTTTCTCTTGTTCTTATTGTTATTGCTTTTTGTATGCCACAACATTTATTATTTTTGCTTCCTGTGCGTCTGCGCAAAATTCCATGGAAAAGCTTTAAAAGTTCAATTTGGTATTTTATTGTCTTTATTTTTGTTTTGTGTTTTCTTTTCCACTTCACTTTTTGTTTTTCTTGCTGACTTTTGCAGTGTTTTGTTGTTACAGCGCATACCACTGCCGACGTCGCGACGCGGGTCGTCAGCCGAGTCCATTCACATCGTCGCTGCAACTAGTTGTTGCGGTTGTTGGTCTAAATCTTGTTGTTGGTTGCTGGCTATTTTAGCTGCTTCTATGCTTGCTAACTGCTTGTTGTTGCTGTTGTGCTTTCAACTTGATTTTCATACTGTTGCTGTTGTTGACTAGTCTGGGAATGCTGTCGCTGTATCAATACGATCATATTCTCAGTGTTGTTGTTTTGGTTTTGGCATTGGCATGCGGCCAGTACCAGTCAGTGCGCCTGCTAACAGCGCTTCTACACCTTCTTGCGTTTCGCTTCTTCTTCTGCTTCTACTTGGCCAACTATGCAGCGTCCGGTTAGTCAGTTATAGCCAACCAACCGGTGGCATTCCTGAGTGACTGTGTCTTTTCGAGCAGCCAAGTTGCTGGCATTTGCTGTGCGTATGCGTTTGAATGTGTGCGCGCACACGCCGCGCATCCAGTTACATTTTGCCATAACGTCATCATCGTAGTGGCAGTGGCATAAAAAAAACCACTGCAAAAATAAAACTAAAATGCCGCAGGAATGCACCACAGCCTGACACGGTGCATGCAATAGCATGCGGTGGTCGTCCGGCCCGCTGCCTTGCCGCAACAATCACAGAACGCACGGCCAAGTCATGGGAAGCAATCAACATTTTTCAAGTTGTTATTGCGTTTTTTGACTGATCGTATGCCATTACCAGCACACGCTTACATATGTACATAATATTCATATGTATATGTTACTGTTGTTGTAGTTTTTTTGTTTTGTTTTGTTTTCCATTGGAACGCAACGTATGCCTTTTTTCGTTTGACTTTGCAGCACACTCTACGACCCACTTGGGCCGCGGCATGTACGTCGCACTTCCTACATATGTGCTGCGGCGCTTGTTGTTTTTGTTTCAACAACGCGTTTAGTTTTTTTTTTGTTGTTTTTTCGCTCGGTCACTAAGTTGCGACTTTTGTACGCCTTATGCACTCGGCAAAGCGGAACTGTCTGCCAGTGTTGCCAAATGTACACATCAACAAATTGAGGTTAGTGCATATGTAGCAAGATCACGCTGATGATATGAAATTATTGTACACGGGTTTGTGAGAACTCAGCATTTTTCGATTATCGTGCGCAGTTTGCTTCCTTAAGCGAGTTTCACTCACGAAAAATTGCGAAATTATGAAAAAATCTATATGTTAGACCTATACGAACTCGGTTCTGCCTCGGCAGAAAATTTTAATATTTGGTGCATATTTTGTATGTAAAAAATCTTGTTACAGAAATGAGGTTGTAGTTTGTAGAAGCTTTAGAAGCCCGGGAAATCGCAGCTCGAACGTGCAAATCGTAGAGTTTTTGTTTTTATTTTCTGCAACTAATGAACTGAGAAGCCGTTAATTGCTTTACACCATATGCGAGTTGCTTGAATGGTAAGTTGTGAAATAAGGAAAAAATTAAGTTTTATACTCGATTTGCCCTCGACAGAAAATTTTTCAACTTTCAGCATATTTTGTATGTGGAGAAATTTGCTATAATATTAGGGTTGTATTTTGTAAATGCCTTAAAAGCAAGGGAAGCTTTTGGCATCAAACTACGCTGAGAAATTTGTTATTATGGTGCTTGCCCAAACTATAGCTCATTATTAGTCAACTTAAGAAAAATCTAGTTTCAGTCACATATTCAACTGCCACAATGACTGCCTTCAAAATGTCCGGCAACATCAAAGCGCACTCGTTTTACATTCAACCGCAAATCCGCTGGCCTAATTTACCGTGCACTGTCACACTCTTCACATAATCTCTTGCTCTATGTGCCACTCTTCGCTGCAACTCTTTGCGCAATGCTCTCTAGACAAGTTTATTGCTTGTTTTGTTATTGATAATATGTATCTGTTTTGAAAAAAAAAAAAAAAGAATTGTTGACCGCATTTGTGGCACGAAGAAAACGCAACGTCGTCGTCGCGTTCAGCATTAGTCGCCTCGTGTTCGTGTTGCCGCGACGAGTGTGTTGAACCTGCCGCTCTTAACACTGACTTAGGCGCAGCGAAAACTGTAAGCATTTTTGCCATAGCACACGCTGTTGTTGTTATTATTTGCACTTTAAGCTGCGCCAAACAACAACAACGCATACATAMATATCGACTTATGCATACACACAAACACATACGAAGTGAATAATGCAAACAACAAGTCCAACGCTTGCGTAGACGGCTATGCTGCATGCCGGCTCCATGCGGACGGTCGCCAATGGCTGTGCCATCGCATTTTGTTGTTATACTGTTATTGTTGCTGTTGTTTTTGGTGTTTTTGCTGATGCGCACGCCGCTCTTCCAGGAATTGTTTATCGAAAAAATGAGTTATTTTTCGGTTACTGTTGCAGTATTTGCATTTTCGTGTCGGCTTTCTTCCTCCACTCTACATGCATGCATATACACATATGTATATGCTGTTGGCGCGTTTTTAGCATCAGCATAAATTTAATAACAACAACAGTAAAAGCGGCAGCAACAGCAATTATACAAACGCTTTATGCGCCAGTGGAAGTGTGCAAATAAAAGCAAAATAAAAGTGCGCGAAAATATTTGCACTTCTTGGTATTGTCGGCCAATGCTTTGTGGCTGCGCATACCTTTGTAACTGTGCTACCTTCGTCGAAAGCGCAGCTATGCTTTTGCACTGCTGAAATTGCAATTTTTTGGATTTGCTTACTACTTTTTGCCATTTCAGCCGTTTTCATGTTAATGAGAATGGGAATTTATTTGACCCGAGCTAGCGTTTATTAAGAAATTAACAGACACGACACCGCAAGGCATAAGTGGATAACAGAATTTTGTTGTGCGATGAAAAGTGATATGAAGATTAGAAAAAATTTAAAATTTTTTAAAATTATTATTTAGCGTTTTTTCAACTAAAATCTCAATCGATTAAAGACGTATTTATCTTCCTAGCAGACAAAACCTCTAAACCAGT
>NW_017537168.1:804664-809391 GCF_001853355.1 Bactrocera latifrons
AATTTTGAATTATTATTTTTTTTTATTAGAAAGAAAAATTTTTTTTTTTTTTTTTATTATTTTTTTTTATTAGAAAGAAAAATTATACTTGCTGTATAGTTGTTTTTTATTTTTATTTTTACTTTTTGCATATCAGATTTATAAAGCCGCACTGTTGCATTTATGTTTACAACTTTTTTTTCGTCACTGGCTTTGAGTAGGCGGCGTTGATGAGTCAACGCCATGGCACAGCTTAATGATTTTTAAGGCGCAGAGGTTTATGCGCAAATGCATGTATTCGTATGTATGTATGTATGTACATATGTAAGCGCGCTCCTGCCTGCCTTCTACTTAGAATTCCAAGAATTGCTTTTATTTAATTTTTTGTTTTGCATTTTCGCGTACATAAAGTGCAATGATATATTGAAAACCGTTAAAAGGTGGATACTTGAGTGACGTGGTTATTTATGCTCAGCTGCGAAAAACGCTGATGAGTTAATATACATTTTTTGTTGACGCAAAAGCTTTAGAAAAGTACAGCCACAAGCGTTTTGACAAAGAAATCAACAGCAAAGCAGTTACAAGTCTAATCATAAAATAGTAACAGGTTTAGAAAATCGCTGACAAATGATATTTTGTTATATTAATGCTGGTATATGTATATTTACTGTTATACAAGTTAAATAAAAAAAAAAATATTTCACTGAACTATGTTTTCTATATGCTCACTACTTCCATCTGCATAGAGCCTAAAGCACTTTATGCCAATAAACTGGACTGTTATCGACTTTCGCTAATTTGGCGCTATTGCTAACACTAACACCACTATTTTTATTTGTTTATTTATTTTGTGATTAGAATACGTTATATTTAAATTTGGCAAGCAAGTGGCGAAGGTTTTGACCACATTTGGTCTAGCTCTAAGTAAATAAAATGAAGAGTATTTGCCAACGATTCAGGCTACATAATTCTTAGAAGAATAGTTACACTCCAATTTGTGATTTTGAAGTTACAGCTGTTTCTTTATTTTTTTAAGTTTTGGCTACGAAAGTGTAGCCATGTAAAATTTTTATCATAACAGTCAGCTGTTCGGTCTTCGACAAAATTAATTTATGTTCGCATATTATATCATTTGAATATATAGAAACTGTATTATTTTAAAACATCTATTAAGCAAATTATATTAGTAAAAAAATTCTAAACTGTTTACATTTTTTCAAAAATGATGTATAAGACATTCATATTAGGGTACGGTATTTTAATAATACTTAATAAATAATATTAAAAAAAAAAAATATTTACAAAAAATTAACACCCTAATACGCATAAAAACTTAAATTAAAAATTCATAATATTGGTAGATTAAATACTCAAGATATCTTGTACAATCTACACAGTATGCAGAAATGTAATCATATTAGCGTGCGTCTAATTTTTAAAATTTGTTTAGTAATAGTCTTTTGTCACATTTATGCTTGTATGCTAAAACTAATTATCGTTTTTAATATTATTAAAGCTGCAATAAACTTTAAGTTTTCATTACCCTAATGTATGTACATAAAATTACAATTCCAAAACAGCTTGCTCACACACATACCTACATACACACATAAATGCCAAGTAAATATGATTGTTTACAATTTTCACCCTATTTGTTGTTATTGCTTTCGCTATATTCCGCACTTGAGCATCGGCTAGTGCCGACTGCAGCCGAGAGTGCAGCATACTACATGCACATGCATTTATGGAGGGCGGGTCATAAACCGTCTGCAGCGGTGGGAAAGTGTATGCCAGCAATGTGTGTGTGTATGTATTGGGCGGGCGAACGAACGAGTCTATAACACACAGATGGAAGCTCGTGTGCACTTATTTGTGATGTTTGCGACGGGGCGGGCTGCCTGGGGCTTTTTGGCGTCACCAATTGCCTTATTGCTGCGCGCCACTCATTCACAAAAGACGCAAATTGTTGTGTGTACTGCGCGCGCCGGCCAACAACAAAAACAACTGCACATATTGTTTTGTAATTGTTTTTTGTCTGTTTTTTTGTTTTTTCTTTTACAACAAACATGTGAAAGTACAAAGTGCAAACAGTACATGCATACTTTTGCACTTTTACGCTGCATGCAAATTGGTGGGAATGCAAGAGGCGAAAACAAAAACAAACACAACAACAAGAACAAATAATAACAATAAAACGGCAATGCAGACAAGTGCAAACCGTGCAAGATGGTGGTGGCGATGTCGCTGGCTTTGTTGTTGTTGTTGTTACTGTTGTAGTGCATATATTGGCTTTTATTGCGTACGCGCTGTTTATTTGTATGTTGCTTGGCTTGTTGGCTTGTGGCAATACACGCCTACTGTTGATTGATAAGCGGCAGTTACGGTGGTTGCGCGAAATACAACAACAATATTACAAAATATTTGGTGCAAATGCCTTGACGGTAGAAGCAAATGTGTAAAAGTAAATGTATACAAACAGTTATTTTATTTTAAACTAAATTAATATTTATTTTTGTCTTTCAAAAACAATTCGCTGTTTGGAAATCTTGTTTGTTGGTTAAGATATCTTCACAAAATTTGACACTGCTCATTTTCGAAGACAACGCTACCATCTCCGAACATGTCGTTGAGATCGGAGCACATAGCATACAGTGGCCATACAAACCGACCAAGCAAAATCAAAATACGGAGCTTTTTATAAACTTTTATGCTGTAAGAAATGCAGTCGAGAAGGCAATTCTTGCTGTGCTGCAGCTGAACTTAACGTTTTTGCTTCTATTTACATGTCAACGACTTTTTTTGTTTATTTTTAAATTCCAATTACTAAAAATGTTTAATTTATGCACTTCATGGCTTAAGAAACTGTTGATTTTTCTTTTCGATAACTATTCATCAATCGATATTATAAAACATTCATAAGGGTGTTAGATTGGTAAGTAAACACTTACAAAAATGTAATACTTTTCGCATTTTATTGTATTTAAATTGTAATAATTAATTATTGATATTAAAAAAAAATGCAAAACAAAAAAAAAAATTCCGTGTGAATCAAGAAAAACAAATATTCAGCGCTCCTCTCTGCGTTTTTGCCACATACAGCCACTCCCGCATGTCAGCAATATAGCGGGGTGTGAAAATGATTGCAACGGCATTCACTAAGTCAAGCCAAGTCATTATTGCGGACAACGTCAACGTCTCCGCTCGCAGCGCAGCGCAGCTGGTTGCCTGGTGGAATGCATTTTAACGGCAAAATTCGCAGCAAAAACAAAAACACACACAAACACACATACATATGTATTTGTGTCTGTATATGCATTGAAATGGCAAGCCGCCGCTATGATGGAATGCAGACAACGCTGACTGGGTGGCTTAACCGGCGCCCACAGGCACGGAAGAGCGCATACACACATGCACAGACATTTGTGCTTATGTGGTTGTTGTTTGTCTGACCAAATGGCTGCAGCGCCGCGCAGCAAATATTGACTGGCGCGTTGCTCGACTGACTGACAGCAGCAGCGCCGCGACCGATAGGTGTGCGTATTCAGAGGGGAGCAATGAAAAAATGCAAATAAAGGCGTCTAATCGACAGATACATATACATATATGTATGTAGGTACCAAAATACATATGTAGCACGTTTAGTACGTAAAGCAGATTGTATGGGGCAAAGAGCACAGAAGAGCGCTACAAAGAGCTCATGCAATATAATGTTAGTGAGAATGCATAGCAGCAGTGGAAAATAGTGACTCAGGGGCGGGGAGTAATGACAAGTGCAATGAATAAAACAAAACAAAAAGATACACAACAACATATACATACATACACATATGTATATACAGCAGCGACATAAGCTCTTGTCGCCTTGCGTGATTCCTGCTGTCGCACAACAGCAGCAGTTGTTGCAATTGCTGCTGGTGCTGGTATGCGTGTTGTAGTAGTCGGCATTATGCGTATACGCTCGGTTCGACATTCGTTCGCTCGTTGGTTCGTTGATTGCTACAGCCAGCACAAAATTTTCATTCATAAAAATTTACACAAAAGCAAGAACAAACAACAGCGAAATGCCAACAGCAATAAAAACAAGTACGGATTGCAGCGAAAGCAATCACAACATCATCGTGCCACAAACAACAGCAAAAATACGGCGGCCACAGCGCATGTCAGGGCAATGTGCTAGCATTCGGCTCGCTGCTCGGCTTTCACACACACACACAGGCGCGCAGTCGCATCTACACAAATACGAAAAAATAAGTGTTTATTTCTGCAAAAGCTGGCAATGCTCGCAGTTTTTTGTTTCGTGCACTTTTCGAGCTCCACAATCGGTTGTGCGTTGCTGTTGTTTGTTTTTGTCGCCGCTAGGCGCTTTCGGCTGCTTTGCTGCTTTTTGGCGCAGTTATTTCTATTAATTGTAAAAACCACAAACAAGTGATATTTATATGTGGAAGAAATTACAACAAAACCAAAACAAAAAATTATTTGCCAGTAAAGTAAGAGCCAATGCCAATATGGGCTTACCAGAGAAAATAATTTAATTTTATGCGAAATTTTATCTTAAAAGAAAATTTTGCATTTAAAATTAAGGTGTATTCATATTAGGGTGTGCCGTTTTTCAGTTTAACTAAAAGTTTCAACTAAAACTGCCTAACAATTTTCAAGAATGTGAATATCTACCAACAAAAATACAAAATTTATGAATTTAAATTCTTTTTTTATACTTTTTTTTATATAGATTTCTTTTAATTTTTTTT
>NW_017537168.1:809576-815855 GCF_001853355.1 Bactrocera latifrons
TTTATTTAAATTATTTTCTACTTCATATTTACTTTTTTAATTACAATAAAATGGCACACGCTAATAGTTATTTGATATATTTACATACATACATATGTACATTTGTTATTACTTATTTTTAAAAAAATTCTGCAACATAATTTTTCAATATTCATTATGTATCAAGAGTGTGAACAACGCATAATACTCACTGCTATGCATATAACAATGCTGATATTTATCGATTTTCGATATCAGTAAGGCTTTTGGAGAATAATACATGTAAAAGCTAAATTTTTTTGTGCTGGATTATTGGAATTTAAATGAATAATAAAAATCTTATATAGCAGCCAATCTGATTGCTAAAGGGGTGTTTCGCTAATAAAATCGCAGAGCTCAGCTGCATTGGATCAATTACATGTCTCAAATAATAAACCATTATAGTTTCAGAAAGCTCATAATATTTTGTGCAATTTTCGTTACAAAAATGTAGTAATTTTTAAAATAACAATTTTTCGAAATTGTAAAAATAAAAATTCTTCGAAACTTAATTTTCGCGAAATTTTCAAAACAAAAATGTTTCGAAACTTTAAAACACATTTTTTTTTATCAAAAATTTAAACGTTATTTTCTTGAAAATTTTAGAACAACATTTTTTCCAAAATTAAAAAAAAATATTCGCTGTTTTTTTCGAAAATTTTGAAAGAAATATTTTTCGAAATTTTGAAAACAAAATTTATACTTTAAATCAAAATTTTGCGAAACAAACAAATTTTTTGTTTTGAAACAAGTTTTTTTTTTTGAAATTCTAAAACATCTTTTTTTTTAATTTTTAAACAATAATTCTATGAAACTTTACAAACCTTTTTTTTTAATAAAAAAAAATCTAAATTTTTAAAATAAATATTTTTTGAAATTTTAAAAACAAAATTTTGCAATAAAACACTTTTAGCAACTTTGGCCAAATCACTGTTAGGTTATACCAATAATTCATCGATTTCAACCCACTTTCGTTCAACAGCTGAGCGAGGAAAATCCACCAAGTAAAAAAAAAGAAAATTTAACGTACAGATTTTTTTTTTTTTTTTTGCTCGTATTAAAATATTGTAAACTTATTCGATGTGATGTGTTTATGAATTATAAGATTTTATAAAACGCTCCCCAATCCTTTTTTATCTCTTAATTATAAACGCAAAATTCACTATATAAACTCACCTGTGGTGATAATAAGCCATGTTGTGTTTGTGGTGTATTTTGACTTTTTGTAATTACTGTTTTTTTTGTTAATTTTTTACTGCTGCTTATTATTACTTTTTGCAGCTTTTGTAGTTGATTATGTATTGGCGTACGTATTCAAAGCACAGCTTTGATAATTTAAATTTTTTACGAATATTTTTTAAGCACTGCTTTTTAAATTTTATTTCTAACTCTCAAAGCACTGCTTTGATTAGTTTTTTGGTAATTAAAATATTTATAAGCGCACTTGTGTTTATTAAACTAATATGTTTCGTTGCTTTGAACATACAGATACAAAATAGTGAGTTACCAATTTTTCCAGTGTATTTCCTTGCTGCTAATTCAAAGTTTATAAATATTTGCTTTGGGAACAAAAATTGCAATCATTTTAAATGTTTTTATTTTTTTATTTTGAGGCATTAACGTGTTTGGAAATTTTTTGCAACAAATTTTTTTGTGTGTCGTGAGCGCAGAATAAATTTTGTGATTTTCTTTTTCATAACTAATATTTTTTGTTTGTCAACATTTTTCAAACTGATAAACATTTTGTAATATAAAATTTTGATATAAAATACTGTTGGCTTAATCAATTAGCTATTTAAAAATTCTAAAAATTAATTATTCCAAAACTGATATTACAATTCAAATTCATATTTTCTTTGCTTCGTTGCAACACTATTTAATCCTACTGTATTCGATCGCAAGCTAAAAACTCATATAAAAATATTTTATATGTGGCAATATTGCGCGAGAGCAATAACGTTTATTTGAGCACACCGTACGCTCAGTTGTACGCCATGGCGTATGAGTAACCGCGAAACCGTACACAATCAATTTACGAATGAACGTGTCAACCCCATAATGCCGCAAGCCATTCAATAGCATAAACGCCTTAAATGTATAATTAAAGAGCACAAAATACAAAAAAAATATTTAAGAGTATTTTCGTTGCACGAAGAGCGCTTCGTAAGCTATCAAACACTGTTCTGCAAAGCTTTTATTATACATTCTGTGTATGTGGCTGCAATACACTCGCATAAACAAGCGCGTATGTGCACCGTTACTGCCGGCGATGTCTCCAACATTGTGCTGTTTTTATTCTCTAATACAAATAATTGAAAATTGCAAGAAAACCACATTTGCACTCCCATATTCTGTGCTTAAGTTAAAGGGAATTTTTCGAAGCGCCGCATTCGTTGTATGAGTCATTGGAGACTTGCGCGTATACACTTATATGTTGAATTAATAAAGTGCAGCAGTATGACAGCTAATAGTAGATAAAAGAAAATCCGTTAAGATATGCAGAGATTTGAACTTCTGACACACACTGAACTTGTGGAACATTTATTAGCTTTGCTTTTGGACGCTAATGAACCTTCTGTGACAATTGCATTTCTATAATATTCGTCAGTTACCTTTATAGGTAGATCAGATGCGTAGGAAGAATGTAATTTTGAACAACCGTAGTAGTATAAGTCTTACAAAAATTGGCAGCTGAACTTCTGAAACACTTTTCTACGACGTTAAACTTGTCAAACAGTTGCCGAGATGCATTTGGAAACAATAGAAATTAGAGTAACGCATTTTAGCGTAATCAAAACCGTTTTAACAATATTTTTTCTATCAATTATATAGGTGAGAGAGCTTGTCTACGTATTGTTAAAGTGAAAAAGTAAGAGAACTACGCTTGTGTATAGTACCCTTTCAGAAAACTCATTATTAACGAATTCAAAACTCTTTCGCACATGTGAACAAGTGGAACACTTTACTTGCTCTTATTTGATGAGTTATTGTTAGAGTATATGGGTATATGTTTGTTTCTTTTATTGAACAAATTCGATAATTTTATCAGAAAATCAGAAAATGCTATTTATAATATACGTCGCCAAATCTACATACATGCAAAAAATATTATTTGTATAGCAATGGTCATTGAGTTAGCGCCTATCGCGTTGGCAGCGATAAGGCGCTCGGCTACCGATAACTTCACGTCTGCATGCACAAACATATAAACATACTTATATAGTGCGATGTGCTTGTTTGCTATGTTATATCTATTGTTGTTGTATTTTTTTCATGCTCCTTTATTATTGGCGTCTTTTTGATTCAAATTCAATGTATTTGATTTCGATATTTCTTATCAAATTATGCTGCGCTGCATGCATTTGTTTGCTGATGATTTATATATGGCGGTTATGTGGCGTCAATGCTGACAACTATTTTTAATTAAAATTAAAATTGGCAACACTCCCAACCGCCCAGGCATAAAAAATTATCGGAATAATAATGTTAAGCGTATAAACTGGCATAAGGGAGCTAAAAATGAACTTGTTTCTCACTTAGATTTGGCTGAATACGATTTCAACACACCGATTATCGATAACCGATGGATAAAGAAGAGGAAGATGAAAGATGAGTAAAACGAGCATTACTGCATAGATTGGAGCTAGTGGAAGTCTTTTATCAGCAATATTAGACGGAAAGTGATTTAGCACATAGCGATTACCGACTATCGATCAGTAAAACGATAATTGCCGATTATTAGGTAGAGCGTTTTGGTTAGATTGGAGTGTTTTGAAGTCAAAATAATGCAGTTATGAGTGTAAACCTGCGCGAGAGTGCTAAAATAATGATCATTACTAACCAAAATTGAATTGAACGATAATCATACACACCGATTATCGATAATAGATCAGTAAAGCGAACACTGTTGTTGATTATACTGCGTACGTTGTATAGCTCGGGTGGTTTTGTAGCAGAAAGAAAGTATTTGGCGTAGAAAAAAAAATTTTCCCTGAGGCATGCACAAATAACGGTTTTTTTTTTTGAAAAAGTACGCAAGTGCGTATGAAGGATTTTTGAGCATCATGATGTCACTTACTTAGTAAATGCATAGCAGTAAAAACGCCAATAAAAGTACCGTGTTGCAAAAATACGCCTGCATGGCAACACTGTTACTAACTAACAACATTAGCGCTACAACTTGGCAATATTGCAATAAGTAGGTCAACTGCTAGTCGGTGGTGGATTTTGTCGCCGGTTATGCTGGCTGAGTGCAGTAGGTGCGGCTAGACAGGTAGACAGTTATGCACACACACGCGCAAACACATCATGTCATCATGGTGGTTGTGAAGTCGTTGCTGAAGGTGTACAGACGACTTAATGGCCGAACAAATAAATATATACATTTGCAATTCTATTGAATTTTATGCTGCTAACTGTTGCACATCGCATGCATACGCATGTACGTGTGGCTGTGTGTATGCACAAGCAATGACGTTGGCGTTAGACCACGCGCAAGGGAGTTGGGGGATTTTTCGCGTCGTTTCAGCAGACGTGTGTGGGCAGCCAATACTGTTATATGCTTTTATATATACACACATACATATTTACATATGAAAATATGTGTCTGCGCTGAATTATTGGTTAGAGTTCCAAAATGCAATTGCTTAATGTGGTATGTACGTGGCATATTTTGCAGCACATTTTGCAGCGCCGCTATCAACAAATGCAGGAGCTTATGAATGCGGCTTTGCGGGCGGGCTGTTGTTATTGAAGGCAGGCGCTGGGGAATCCTACGCTGATAAGCGCGTTTGTATAATTGTACATCCACATAAAAAATATATATTTATGAACTCGAATGTTAAACGCAGCGCGCATAGCATAAACAAGCGTTGAAAAATAAGCAACAATAAAAGCGCCAAAAACACACGCTTGCAGTGGCTGATCAACAATGGCAAATAAGTCAAAAAATAAAACAACTTTATGACACGCACACAATGCGCGCAAGCCGATTGCAGTTACGCGCCGGCTGCACGCACACGCATGCATAAGCAAAAAAAATTTCCGCTCACTGCTACGTTAGCGTCAGCGAATTTTCGCGAAAATGTCACAGAATGTTTTTTTTTCTTTTAATTTTTTTTTTTTTTTTAATTTTTTAATTTTTTGTACATAATTTTTTATTTAAATTTTTTTTTTTTTTTTGCACTAGTAGTCAAAGCGTATGACAGCGCACGCCGGCATTAGCAGCGCTTCTATACATAGCGCCAGCGTTAGGGCTGTCTCTTATACACATCTAGATGTGTATAAGAGACAGGCTATAGGTGATCTGTGCGGTGTCGCTGTGCCGAAGTCTTGGCGCCGACACGATAACGACAATGACGTTGGACCGACCGCACAGACAATCGTCCCAGTAGGCAAAAGCTAGCAGTTAGCAGCCATAAAACGTGCAATTAAACTTTGGTAATATTGCGGATGTGCATTGCAGCAGCGACGTACGGCTATGGTGGCGTTCGCTTATGACGCGCCGCTCGCTAAACGTCATAACTTATACTTTATACTACATAATTATGTGCGTATGTATATTTTATCACCATCTTTAGCTTGCTTTAGTAGCAGAGTAATTTTCCTTGGATTTATTTTATCATTTAGTAGTTGTTGCGTTACAAAAACAAAAAAATATATAACAGCAAATACACAGTGCGGTTTCCGGCTGTTTATTTAACTTTTTTCAAAGTGTTTTTTTTTTTTTTGCAAATAAAAATAAAATAAAATTTGACGGCCTACTATTGCTTTTGCTGCGTTTTTAAGCGCACGAAGTGCCCAGTAAAATTGCCAGTCACTTAAAGATCGCCGCTCAAACGCTTACACTAATAACATACAATGTGAACACTAACGGCTCGAATTGTGTTGGTATTATAGTTTCGCTGCAATTTGTTGCGTTGCGTTGCTTTATAGACGCCGGCAGCGCTGATGCGTTTGCGCCGACGTTGTTTTAGTCATTTAATTTGAAATCTTGAAATGATTCACAATTCGTAGAACATGCATATTTCTTATGTTTTATGTATGCAGACGACCGACAAGCGCAATTTGATTTATTTTTTTATTTCATTTTTTTTTTCAAATTAATTTTTTAATTACAAAAAACACTCTTTTATTATTATTTTGTTGAATTTTAGTTTTTTTTATTTTTCATATTTATACCGATCAGTACCTGTCTCTTATACACATCTAGATGTGTATAAGAGACAGGAATAATAATGTTAAGCGTATAAACTGGCATAA
>NW_017537168.1:815977-841130 GCF_001853355.1 Bactrocera latifrons
AATTTTATTTATTTATTATTTGTTTTATCAGAAAACATGCATAAATCGAGTTTTTTTATGTATTTTTATTTCCAACTTTTGCATTTTAACGAAGTTTTATTTCCAAAAAAAAAAAAACACATATTTCTTCGAGACTTTGTCGCAGTTTTCGTTTCAAAACTTTGTAACTATATATTTTTTATAAATTTTTGTTTCGGCGAAATTTGTTTTAAATCATATTTTTCCGCGAATTTTTCGCCTTTTTTTCATATTCATATAAAATATTGAATGCAAATAATTTTTTTTAATATGTTTGCTGGATTTAATTGATTTTTTTTTCAAATATTGCAGTTGCATTTGTTCTAAAAAATTTTTCTGTCGAAAATTTGAAAAATTTCTATACATTTCTACATTTTTTTTTTTATGTTTTCTTGTTTTAAAATAACAAAAATATTTTTTCAAATATTTTCGTTACGTTAACCGATGCGCTTTACTTTCTTTACTTAATTAATTTCATTTGATTCTTTGCACTCGCGCTGTTTTTTTTTTTCAAAATCAAAAGCAATTATCTCATTATCTTTGCTCACTACGCCGCCGATGTCGCGCACCGCATTATTGCTGCTTTGACGCTACTGTCGGCGTTGCCGCTGCTTGCTTTGCTAGCGCCACTTCTTCCTGCTACTTTTCATGTGCTTTCAGCGCTAGCTGTGCAATGCTGTATTTGCATTTGTGTGCATGTGAGTGTATATTTTTTCTATTTTTTTCCTTTACTATCTTTTATCTACTTTGTCTGCGCTCTGCTTTGCTAATGCGCGGCATCCACACAAAAAAAATTTAATTTGTCACAAAAAATCGCCGACACGTAATAAATGCATTTTAAGTACTTTTTTTTTAAACAAATAAATAAATAAATATAAAAAAGAAAAATAATTAATGTAATTAAGAGCATAAAAATTGCATTCCAACACACCTTTTATGCAAATATTTTTTACACAGTTGCAACTTGTTTTTGTTTTATTTTTATATTATCGCTACTACAGCAAATAAGAAGTAAAAATATCAACAATGCGACTTCTTGTAATTTAAAAGTTAAAAAAATATGTATTATTGAAATATAATTTTTTATTACACTTTTCTTTGTCGCTAAATTTGCACTCGCGCTTTGTTGTTGTTGCAATACCTCAAGTATTATGCTATGTTTTGCACTGCTTATGTTTTATTAGTATAGCTGTTTTTGCTGTAGTTGTTGCTAGTGCTGTTTTAACTTAACGCGCACTTGTTGTTGTATGCTAGATTTTCTTCGCTTTTTTTTTCTTTACTTCTATGACTACTCAATATTGTTTGCTTGCTACTTTATTTTTGCTGTTGTTATTTTCAACACCACTAATATAAAGATTTCTTGTTGTTGTTATTATTGTGTAGGCACTTTTTTTGCTTTGATACGAAATGAGAAGTTTGCGTTCTTCCGCGTAGACACACCGCAAAACGTGACGTACTAAACTAAACTGAAAGTCGGCTAGCTCGTCCGGTATTCATACAATACGCGGGCCGCTCTTAGTGTCAATGTTTGACGGCGCCTGCACAAAAGTACAGCTGACATACACACACATGTACACAAACACATAGGCGCTAAGCGCTCATACCGGTGGCGGCGGCGATGGCAGCGGCGTTGCCGACAGTACCAGCAGCATATACACAAGCGCGCACAGGCTACGCCAACAAAACACACGTAGATTTTACGCTCTTCTCGGACAAGTATGGAATGTATGTGGAAAAATAAAAACGCCACGACAGACCACCAGTTAGTGAGTCGTCGTCGCTAGCCAGCGTCAGCGCACAGTGTAGCGGCGCGTATAAGGGAAGTGTTTAAAAACAGAAGAAAGTGCGAGGCATAACAGCAAAAATGGGTCACTGGTCTCTGTAGCAATTTTGTGCCATTTGTTTGACGCTGGCTCTAACACAAGTTTTCTGTATATTATTTTTATTTTATTTTATTTTTCATTGTTTTGCAATGAAATAATTACGAATGTGTGTGTGCGCATCGGGCGCACTACTATGCCATATTTATTTATTTATCTACAAAACGTTTCAGTCACGTGCGGTAGTCATTGTTCAGTGAACTTTTTCACTTTGCAGTTATAACGCTGTGACACTTTCAACGTGCTGTGGGAGTAATCGATGAAGTTATAATATATATATCACTAATTATTGAACCTTTGATGACTGTTTGTTGAAACTTTTGACGAGTAGTTGTTTTGTACTACAATTTCTTCAAAAGTATTGACTTACATTAAAAACGCAATATTATTTTTTAATTATAAAATACCAATAATTAATTTATAAAATACCATTTTTGCTTAGTATTGCCATTCATAAAGCATTGCGAACCATTTTCCTGTGTTTATATGAAATTGTATAGTGTTGTCGCTTATTAATGTACGGCCATTATCGTTACTTGCTACTTTATAATCATTAACAACTGTGTAAAATTCACTCATATAGAAAATTATTTACAAATTTATTGACTTTTTTTTAAATTTTTGGAAAATAGTTGGCAACTTAGTGAATTTTCCTGCATATTTTTTGGAAATTGTTGTTAGCTGAGCGATTTTACTGATTATATTCAGACAGTGGTGGTTAGTTTACGAATTTTTCCGAATATTTTTCGACAGTAATTGCTACCTTATTGAATTTTTCTGAATAATAGTTATTAGCTTAGCGAATTTTCTTCAATATATCTATACTTTAAAATTAATAAAAAATCCCAATTTATGGATTTTTCCAAATATTACTTTAAATAACTTCCTGCTCAGCAAATTTCCTTGAATAATTTCTGAGTTTAATTGCGAATTTATCGATTTTCCTTGCACATTTTTTGAAAATACATATTTTGAATATTACTACAAAACATTTCTCTTCTGGAACCTCACCCATAGTCCCGGGTGACGGTTTTGGGATAATTGCAGAATTTATGAAACAATTTTTGAAATGAAATTTTTAGTCTGTATCTTCGCTTAAGGAAGCTGTGGGTAACGGTTTTAAGATAATTGTAGAATTTGTGCAGAAATTTTTTTTTTGAAATGTAACATGAATTCTATAATATTGGTAACTCATTGCAAAGAATATACATTTTTAAAGTAGTTATTTCATAAAGTACTAAAAGTTTGAAAATGGGAGTTTACAAAAAAATTTACGCTTTGGTGAAATACTTAACGTGAAACGTAGGATTTTTGTATAAATTAATTTTGTAGCTTTTCTTTGACTAATTATAATTTTAATTTTAATTCCTTAACATTTTTAAAGGCGGATAATGTGTAAATATTGGCATTGCGGTCCATAAAAATGCAGTAATTTAAAGCGAGATCGGCAAAAGTTGTACGAATTTATTAACAAAAAAGTATGAATGACAACAAATTTTGTATGTATTAATATTTTAATATTGAAAACAGTTAACGTAGTAAATAAAAAGGTCTAAATTTGAAGAATTTTCATCACGGCGCACATGCAATTTTCTTATCCAACGCCTGTGCATAACGCACCACTGTTCGTTCTCCTCCCCAACCCACAACAACCAATCCGTCAAAGCCAACGCGGCTGCGTTGATAAAAATTCGCAAATCGGCCAATGCGCTGTCGGCGTACGGTGACGCCAACGCTTCAGCGGCACATTGTTGTTTTAGCTGCCGTACGCCGTCAACGTTCGCTGCACTTGCTCACTAATACCAGCGGTAGGCGCGCATGCAGGCGCTCTTCTGCACCATACCATGCTCTCCAACTAATGCGCTAACGCGCGCGCCTACTGCAGCGCCATTATAAGTGCTTAAGTGATTTTTACTATTGTCACTAGCGGCATATCACTTGCTGCACTTTGTTATTGCTATTTTTATACGCTTATTCGTGACAAAGAGCGTCGTCGAAGCATGCTCTTTATTCAGCGAAATGTTTTAACACTCGCTCACATTGTCAGCGCGTGCTTACGAACTCTTATACGTGCAGGGGTATTTTAAGCTCTTTATACAGCTATTCAGCGAACTGATCACTAGCGGTATTTCCCCAGTTTTGTGTGTGGTGCGCGTGTCTCTTGCGCTCTTTGCTTGTAGCTTGCATTGCTGCTTTCATAAGTTTTTGTTGCTACCGCCTTTTTGTTGGTGTTTTCTTTGTTTGTGTTTGCAAAAGTGCGCTCGCACAGCTGGCTGTCTGGCTGCCGGCCGGTATTTTGGATTGCATGTGAGCGCCTGTCAAGCATGTAGATTAGCTAAAAGAGTAGCACATAGTGGAGCTTTTGATTTTATTCAGTATTTTTTGTTGTTTTTGCCTTATTTATTTTTTTCGACTTTTTTGCTCAAATAAATGTCGGTTTTTTTTTAGATTCTATGACAAATTTCGCTGAAGCTTAAATTTTTTCGTGTATAATGCGCTGTATAGCGAATGCTTGTTGTTGCTGGCAAGTGCTTGTGTAGCAATCCAGAAATATAGATACATATGTACATACATATCTAATACCACTATATATGTATGTACATATGTAAGTATGTTGTAATAGCTTTTAAGTGTTAAGTGATAAAAGTTCGGATATTATAATGTACATACAAACATATAGACAAAGCACTTCCGCAGCTGCTTTTTTGGTAGGCGTTTAAATTTAGAAACTATTTAATGCTGATTTAATAACACTTATAGACTTTTCTATACGTACATACATTTGTACATACTTAAGTATGTCTCCACCTAGCCAAGCATCACAAATTTTCGAATGATAATAATTTATTTATAATTTTATCCTTCAAAGTTCAAAGTTTTGTCTGCTCGCCGTTTATGACGTGTAACTTATGCTTCAGACGCCTACGTTACGTCAGCTGTTTTGTTGCAGTTTTATCAGCAACGTTTGAAGTTTAACCCGCCCACCCACTGTGTCAATATGGCGGCAGCAGTGGCCACAAAGCTGCTGCTAAGAGCTTTTAGCATGGCAAAAATTTTTTTATACAGACATACATATCTACATATTCATTTATAAACATACATATATATAAATATATGCACATATACATATATTTTTGCATGTTTTGTCAGTCAGCCGCACGCACTTATCGGCTCAATAGCCTTACGTGTGGGGGTAGATAAGCAATTGCCAGCGCTGCCAAATAGACGCTTAATTATCAGATTATCTGATCTATTTGCTGCCTTGTTAGTTGTATTTCATAATTTTTATTGATAACTGCGACAATAGTTGTGTTGCAGATTTGCTGAATTTAATTTTCTTTGTTGTGGTTACACTTTTGTCACTTTTTGTTGTAGTTAAGCTTTTGCCACTTTTCTTCTATTTTGGCTTTTCACAATTTTTGCTGTTGTTTCTTCAGCGTACTTTCGTGATTTTTTGCATAGTTTTTTTAGCTAAATTTTTTCCAATTTTTTTTTTAACTTCGATATAACTTTTTTTTAACATAGATATATTTATCCTCCTTTCATATGCTCTTATGCTGAGAATCCAAATTGATTTATATAGCTACGAACTACTAATCTGAAGTGATGGCACGATCTAGTCCCTTGTGGATACACCACTGAGCATTTGAGTTCTGGCTTTCTGGGGTTTAAACTTCTCAATTTTACTTCTAATATCTTCTATTCACTACTTTTTGATCTACCTATAGTATTGTGAAGAGATCCTTCATCTGTTTTGCACGCTTTCAACCACAATGTAAGAATAGCAAGCTCTCATTCCTAATAATAAGTTTATCTTGGTCTTCAAACAAAAATTGAAATTAAAAAGTTGTTACGAGTCTACGCTATTAAACTTAAAGGGATACACTTGCATAATTTAGTTCTTGTTTCAAAGAACTTTCCCTACTTTTAGTCTAAAGGTTAGATTTTGGAGTTCAAGGATCTCTTTATATCTCGTATTTGGAAGTATTTCATGTAACGTATCTACTTTTGATCTTCAAGTCCGTTTTTTGAGTTTAAATACCTTTTGTATGACGAATTTTGAAGCTCCCACCTACCGTGATTTGATTTTGGTCTTCAAGTCGGCTAATTGAGCTAAGGATCACTTATATCTCAGAGCTTGAAGAGCTTCATAGCATGCCTCTTGGTCTTCTAGTCGACCCTTTGAGCTTAAAACCCTTTAGGTATCTTGGAGCTTGAAGATCTTCAAAGCACGTTTCTGACTTTTGGTATTTTGAGCTTAAGGACTCTTCTCGTAACTTGAATTTCGAAGTTTTTTTACTGAACGCCCGCTAATTTTGATCTTCAAATCGGTTTTTTTTTTAACTTAAGCATCTTTTTATCTTGAATATAGCAGCTCTCTAGGTACGTGGTTTATTTGGGAAAGCATGCATGTTGCTAAAAATTGAATTTTGTTACGCGTTGCCAGCGAAAAGTACAGTCAGCTGCAAGGATACATCAGAACTCGCATCTCCTGTGCTGGCAACGGAAAGAAAGTTACATACGCAGGCAAAAAAAAAAAAAAAAAATTGCAAACAAAACAATAAATAAACAAATAAATGGGAAAGTAATGCAAGAGCGACAGATGCGCGGAAAGCCAGAAATGGGAACACATAAATGAGCTGATGACCGTCTGACGCAGCGAACTGCATACGCCGACTGATTGCATTTGGCAATTAGGCAACAACCCCAAAATGCGGCGTTAAAGAAAGCAGGAAAGGGCTGCGCGCGTTGCAAAGAAAGTAGACCGCCACAAAAGCCGTGTGCGCCGGCACGCAGGAAAAGGGAGAGAAAGCATTTCGCTGATAAAATTGCAATTTGCAACAGCAGGAGCAAAGCGCGCCGAAATGTGTGGCTAGAGCGTAAACGAAACGAAGCGGGCAATGCGCTGGTTGGCGGCATACGAGTGTGCAGTTTGCCAGACCGATCGGCCGATTAAGCTATATTGCAATTTGTTGCTGTTGTTGTTACCTGATGTTTAGAAATGTCTATTGAATGTATAAAACCGATACGCTGCAAGCGGCTGTTACGCTCAAGTGCCGACGCGGTGTAAACAACGTAAGCGCTTACGTTAGCTGGTTGGCGCACACAGTTGGCCAAAATTTACGAAATTGTCTAAATATTGCTATTTATGCGTATACAGTGTGTCGAGCCGACAGCCGACTACCAACAGCGACGACGCGCTGAAGCTGATGACGCTGCGAACGCTATCAAAACAGCTAAATCGCCACTTAATCGAGGCCAATGAACCGCGCCGTGTAAAAACAAGGTGGAAAAAGTGAAGAAAGCATACATATTAATGTACGTTTGTACGACGAAAGCAGTACAAATAAAAATATTGTGGCTGGGCTCACAGTGCTCGGACTCGAACTCGAACGCAAACTCGGCCGCGTAGTCGATTCCGTCAGTCACTGTTGCTATTGCCGTTTGGCCATGACAGTTGCCTTTTCGGTTTTCGGGTTACTACTTTTTTCTTGGCATGCCAGGCAGCCGGCCGGACAGCCAGTCCAACATGTATATATGTACATTTATATGCTTTCGCATTCGCATTCGCATTCCCTTTTCATTTTGGTTAACGAGTTTGTACAATATTTTCTTGAACATTTTTGTAACTTGTCTGTTACCGTTTTACTACTACCGGCATCTGCGTTCACAGCCCCCGCCGTACATTCATATATACATACATATGGGCTTATGTATGTAAGTAGCTTAAACCGTAATGCGTATTGTGCGGCTCTGGCTCCATTAGTGAGCTGCGTTGGTTAGCCAAAGCCGGCTGTTGGCGCACATGAGTTTGCTGTTATAAGCCGCCAGCTGCACAAACATTCGTCTACATATGTACATGTGCATCTGTGCTGGATTAAGTCTGGTTCATTTGTAGAGGCTGCTAATGCTGTGAGATTAAGTGCCATCAAAACGAGCTCATCATTGCATGCGTATTAAGAAATAGAAATGGCAATATATTACGGTATGAATTGTGCGCTGAACTCTATTGTGCCCTTTCCGCGTTCACAAGCGCTGACACGGGTACAGCTCTCAAATAAATTCCGGGCTTTTGCTAGGCGGCATTGAGGTGAAAGTGTTCTCTACTCGGATATATGGATCAAAGATCTTTTTTCTTGCGTCCGCTACGCAAACCAGAAGCAGATGCTCCGGAGTTTCCGACTCAGCTTTCTGATAAATTTCAGGATCTTGCTCAACGTGTTGGAGGCAGTGTGCTATTTATTGAGGTATAGGAATCCAATACCACTTTTGATGCATCCACAGTTCGCTACGCAAACTAAGAGCAGATGCTCCGGAGTTTCCGTCTGAACATTCTGATAAATTTCAGGATCTTGCTCGACGTGTTGGAGGCAGTGTGCTATTCACTCGGTTATATGACTGTAAGAGCCTTTTTCCTACGTCTTCAGATCGCTACGTTAGCTAAAAGCAGATGCTTCGTAGTTTCCGGTTCCATGCCGCAGCACCCACAAACTACAGGAGAGGCTATACCTATGCTGAATAGGTTTTTCTTGTGTCTTTGGTGCCTGATATAAATTACCACTAGTCGCCGCAGTTTAAGTATGTCAAGTGGGGGTGGCGCTAAGCGCAGCGCACTCGCTTAAAAAAAACTGTTGCCTCTTGAGAGATATTTTGAAGTATCTACACTTGGTTGTAACGCGATATGCATAGGTTTTGGTAAGAGCTCTCTATGCAACGCCAACGCATTTCCATTTCCTACTTATCGGCGCAGCTATAAAACGTAACCTTTAAATATGCGAACCCACACCTTTGCGCGCAAATCCTGTTCAAGGTCTGCACCACGCAAGCGTACAAACATAAGTATGCACGTTAGAGCTGAATGTGGCGTTGTGTTGAGCTCAGTACAGTAACTTGGTGCAATCAAGTCCCGTTTGGAGCGCATACAACAAATAAGCAGCTGGATGCGATAATGCGCATGACCAATTTACACATACACACACACACATACACATACAAACATTTCCAGAGGAATAAGCGTTTGCTTACCTTTGCGCTGTGTATTTAGGTCGTTTGTTCGGCCGCTGCCTGTGTGTGTGCGTTTGTGTATGTATTTAGGACATGCCGAATTCTCGGAAATTTCTAATGAACTAACAAATAACATAACCTATAAAGGCAAGCAAAGCGCAGCGACAAAGGTAAGGGTACGGTGTGACAGCAATCAGTGCATACCAAGCGCCGTAAAAATGGACTAATGCGAGTATACGACGTACATATGTGAGTGGAAAAAAAAATATATATATACATTGACACATACATACATACATGTGTACGCATGCGTTTACAGCCAAAAATGCATAACGAGAAATGTATAAGTACATATACATATGTATGTACGTATGCCTGGACCAAAAACCAAACTCGCCAAACTACATTAACAACAACAACACTAAACGCACATAGCAGCAAAGGTGTCCAAACAGCAGTCAAATACGCGATGACGGTGGCGGCGCTCAAATTCATAACCTAAAAGAACGTAAGGTATGCGCGGCGGCAAAGGATCACATTGCTTACAACAACAATAACAACAAAACATATACATATGTACAGCGCTGCCAGCACATTCGCATTTGGGATGACTGGATGCTGCTGGTAGCCGGTCGGTGTGTGTGCAGCAGCCGTAATTCAAGGTTAAATGTTTATACCTTTCGCTTTGTATTGCTGCCTATAACACGTCTATGCATGTGTGCATGTATTTTTAATGCTTTTATTTTCGTTTTTCTTGGTCTTAATAATATTTCGGCAATAGAAGCTATGCTTGTAGAAACAAAAGACCATGTGAATGCGTACATACATACGTATATACATTTCTATATATATATATATAGTTTGTACATGCATATGCATATATGTACATATGTATATTGAAAGCAGCGTTGCTTATGCGGGAATAACACACGCGTACCACATACAAATGTTTTTATCTATACATACATACATACAAGTAAATATGTATGCATATTTTGAGTATAATGAAGGCGTGTTAGCGTATGCTGCCGAATTTTGTTGTTCAGGTAGCGAGGATATACCAAGTTGCAGCACAGTGACGCTGTCGTGCTTGCTTCGTAGAGGGGTCGTGCAAAATTAAACACGCCACTTTAGTTCAATAATCACAGCAAGCAATACATGCAGTAGTCTAAACCTCTTGCAAACCCGCAATAGAACTCGAAGACTTTCGATAGTTTATATATATGTTTGATGGGATTGCCAGGGGATCCAACTACTATGACTTCTCCTCTATTTTCTATTTGTTCTTCTATACGATGAAACCATTAATTTGAAACTACACTGTCAGCATTTGGACCGTCTTTGGCTAATAGTAGAGGAATTGTGTGCAATCATGAGAAAGTCAGGTCACACACAACGATATTGACTCAACAGAAGTTTTGGAAGCTTGTTTGTGAATATGAAGTTGTCTTGTAGTGCGAACCTGCTGCAGTGTGATTACTGTCTGTTTCTTACCATGGCGCATTGACGGTCAGGATGGGTTTTTCATGTGTTTGCTGGGATTGACAAGTTAAAATCTACTATAAGCTGCTTCCCTACCTACAAATTCTTAATGCGGACCTCTCAGTTTGACTGGCTGAAGGAAGCAATCGCTTAAAGGTAGTCAGCTTTGGGCAATAGCGGAGGAATTGCGTGCCATCAGGCGAACGTTAGGTCACAAATATCAATAGAAAAGTATTGCTCAAAGTGGCCGCTAATGAATATCAAGACCCATCTTCAAACCAGCATCTCCGGAAAGAGAGAATTGTAGACTTCGGTAAGCGGATGTAGCAAAAAAAAAACCCTTTTTAATTCAGATTTCACTGCAACTACACCGATTCAAGCACTTCCACTGCACATGTGTGGTTCCTGCGGGTAGCCCCTCTGAACGCGCCGCCACTGCGCCTAAGGTAGTGTTGTCTAAAGTGGTACGAACTTGGTGTTGCTAAGTGAAGGTAGCAGATGTAGCGTTTATAGTCAAAAGGCAGGCGCTGTAAGCACATTGCAAATCCGTGAATTGGACGCTAAGTGCGAGCAACCAGAGCGCCGAATGAAATACGAATTCTCATGTTGACGAAGCGAAAGCCCGCAAAACCAAAAAAAAAAAAAAAACATTACAAAAATAACAAATATGCAAGCAAAAACTACTGAACGGCAAAGTTTTATTAGTTTTGTGGCGTGTACAGGACGCTGACGGCGCAGCGCAGACAAGATCAAGCGCAATAAATGAATGAAAACGTCAAAGCAAAGGCAAAGAAGCCGCGCCGAATGCTACGCCGAAACGTAGCAGTGTGTGCGCATGCGCGAAAGAGCGTCATAACCAGCCAGCGGCAACAACAACAACTGCAAACGCTGGCAGCATGAATTTTTGCCATGTTATTGCTGCCAATAGCTGGGAAAGGTCACGTACAGTACGTATGCGCATACAAATTCATAACGTGTTCGAGTCCAGCAATAACAATAAACAAAAGCAAAAACACCGTATACAATAAATCATTTCTAAGCACTTTTCTAACTGAAATACACAGTCCACAAAAGCAGTGATTTGCGAAACGGAAATTGCTTTGTCTCGCTGAGTGGGTGTTTACGCGCGCGCTTCCTGCGGAGATTTGCACACGGCGCAGCGGCAGTAACAGCTACCTGCTGATTGAAAACAGCAGTGCCCGCCAAAAAACATATTGCATCCTGTAGCCGCGGCTGCAGAGTACTGCGCTGGCCGACTTGAATTCCAACGCCGACAACAAAACGTAAGTGTATACAGTCTATAGGAAAAATCGTATTGTGCTTATTTTAGCCGCTGGCAGCAAGCTCAATTACTGCGCACTTTGTTAGCATTGGATACATTGTTGGAAAACCCGTTTAAGCCAAACGCTGAGCGCTAGCGCTCTAAGCGTCTTTCCTGCGGCTACTGCTGACGTCTTTTGTGTGTTTGCATTGCCGCCAAAGCGTTTGCATACCAAACTTGGCCAAAAATAAATCGTTTTTCTATCACAAAAAATTAGAAACAAAAGCAAAAACAATGCGACTGACGTTTACGCATATTTTATGCGCGGCTGCGGCTTCTTTAAGCCGGTTTGCGCGTTCACGTTGCTGCTGGTTTTGACCGCAACAACGCTCGGTATGCGCGCCGAGTTTCTCAAAATTCCACAGAATTCAGCTAATCTCGTATTTTATTATTAATAACGTTGCTTATTGTGTGCTGCATCGTTTATTGCCATCGCGCTGCGCTGGACCGATTGCCAAATTGCACGAATTAATAGCATTAGTACTAGGTATTAGTTTTAGCGTTAATTTGGCGAACAGCTGTGGTGAAACAAGCTCAATGCGGTGCGTTTTTTGTTTTCAGCCTGGCGACTTGCTTATGGCGCGTTTTTAATTTTATTCATAACAGAAGAGAACAAAGAAACGAAAAATTAAAATTACTGTTTTGTGATGTATTTGGTGCAGACCCTAAGTACGGTGCTGGAGAAACACTGCTAATAGTTGTCAAAATCACTAGGAGAACTCGCACTCAAATCGGAATGGGGCCGAGTCGGATCTCCATTGCCGTCTTGCGTTCAAGCACGCGACAAATGGTGCTTCCGCGCGTTTAGCAGGCGCTGTTCGTAGTCGCAAAGTGAAAGCAGGATATCTACTAAATTACTTGCCCTTAGTGAAATTTATCTTGTCGCAATCGTAGGGGTTCTTACTAGACACTGTCCGATAGGCATTTGAAACATCTCCGCAGTCTTACCTACAGTACACTTGTAACTGACATCAGCCGCCTCAACAAATTTGTGATGGGCTCAAAGTGCTTTGTCGAATTATTAAGTTATAAGAACTATTCTATCTATTATATTTTCGGTCGCTAGTTGTCAAAGTTGTATGAAGGTAAGGTGGATATATTCAGGCACTTTCTTCTCCATGTTCCAGTCTTGGCAAAACTGAGCTTGAAACTGCCAGAAGACAGCCGAATACAGCCGAAACTGACTTTAGCTGTCTCGAAAATTTGTGATAGGCTCAAAGTGCTTTGTCGAATTATAAGGCTCTTATGATGTATGAGCTGTTCCAGTAAGATTCCAGTTTGGATCGACTTCTTAACCTAACCTAGTTTTTCTCCTAAATATCGTGGGATGAAAGATTTTAGTACCGACAGTTGAGCCTGCCGAGCAGGATGTAATCTAAATTTTGTTTTAGCTTTGAGTTTGTTCTCAGTGTCAATGGTTCATGAGAGATTCCTTTCTTAGTTGCAAGAAACTTCGCAGTAGGTTAAGCATTCTATTTTTTTTTGTCAGAAAAAGCCTAAAAGCTTTAAATAATAAAGAGTTTCCTAGAGCAATTAAGACAGACCGTAAGAGCGCGGCCGAGACGGTTTAGACAAGCGTGTGACAAATTAGTTAAGCCGGTGTTGTGGGCTAATTTTATGAAATATTTCTATTTAATTATGTATGCCAAACAGTTAATTAAGTGGCAATGCAACCGTGCAAACTTCGAATGCTGACTTTTGTATGAAGTGAAGAATGCTGAAGTGCAAATGATAAGTGCGCGTTGAGAATGATGAATTATGCAGCAGGCGCCAGGAGCGTAGTGCACAAAAAGTGACAAAAACAACTAGCGCCGGTTGATAACTGTTGTTCGGCGGTATATGAAATGTTATTAGCACCTCATCAGCAGGCGCATACTAAATGGATTGCAAGGAAAAAGGCGGCAGATTGAAAAAAATATTCAAAAAAATAAAAAATAAAATAAAAAAAACATAAAAACTCAAAACAAAAATAAAAAAATGCACCGATAGGCAGTTCGTTGTTTAGGAAGTGTCTTTTTTGTTTTTGTATTTTTTTATAATTTTTTTTTTTTTGAATTTATTTTTGTTTTTTGCTTTTTTTTTGCTTTGCGCTTCAACTAATTTGACTGTCAATCAAAAGTGCAATGCATACAGCTAATTTTTTAACATTACATAATCGATGGGAATCAAATGATGCGCTGCCGTGGAGGGGTGCACGCAAGGCGCAGGGGAAAAATTGTGCAGATAAAAGCAGTAACCAGAAAAAAATGTTTTAGAAGAAAAGTTTGCAAGTATAATAACCCTTGCTAACAAGGCAAGTGAAGGATGCGAACCAATTTTTTTGGTTATACTTTATGTTTATTGTTGCTTTTTGGCACAAAAGCAAAAGCTACAAAGTAACAGTGTGCCGAAATTTTTTCGCTTGCGCACGCACATATTCATAGCATGTGACATGTGAAGCGCAACTGTAACTCATTTGCACAAAATAAACGCACAACATGGCTGGTGTCAAAGGAGCAAATAAGCACTACAACACAAACACGCAGCAAAAAAAAAAAAAAAAAAGTTGAAAAAAAAGGAAATCGGGGAAAAGATAAACGCACAGATATACAACTATTTGAGGGAAACGCCGTCAACCAGTCTATTTGCTGGCTTCAAGCTGCCAAGCGGCATTTGAAGAGCTGGTTACGCAACAGCACAGGCGCGCACGTGCAAAAAAGGCAAAGTAAAAAGTAAAAAATGCCGGTGAGCAAGTTACCTAGCGGCAGTGCTAAGTGAGCTTAGAAGCGCGTTGTGCTTAGAGCAGTGTACTGTGTGACGCGCAGGCATAAAGGATATACAGTGGCGCGCAAGCGTGTATGTATGTATGTATGTATAAAAGACAACCACCGGCATGGCTAATGTTGGCCAAACTATGAGAGACAAATTGCCGGTAAAGCGACATAAGCGCGCGCATACCTTAACAAGTTATGTGAAAGGAAGCGCTGCGCAGCATTATGAGCGGCAGGAGTGTGGCGCGGCGGCGGTGGCAGCATAAACAACTCTGCTGCTTTGCTTGCAAAAAACACAAGCAGCAACGAGATAAGCTTTGTGAACTGCTTTGAAGTGCTGCAAGCAGAGGCGTTCGGTTAGAAGAGGCGTGCGGTGGGATGACAGGAAGCGCCACAGGAAGAAGGTTTTGAGAATTTCGGTTATGCAGTTCATGCTGGTGATTGTTGAAGTGTGAGCTAACATTGCCGTATGTGTGTCTTTAAGGAGAAAACGTTGCGCGCGCTGTAGGGAAGGTGCGCGGAATGACAGTTTAATGTGTGTGTGTATGCAAGTCAGCTTAGATATTTGTGTGCGCGCTCATTTGTTGGCGCGCCAAGTGAAAAAGATAGCAACAACACTCTAACACCGCATTCAAAAGGTGTCTTTATAAATACACATATATATTTTTTGTAAATAAAATGTGCGCTTTGTAACAACAACACGAAACATCAAAAGGGATAACATGGGAAACTAGTTCGCAGGCGCACACACATCGCTCTAGATCTGCAAAAGAGTACTGCAGCGTCTTAGAAATACACAAGACAGCGCACGCTTCCCCCTAAAGCGCTGTCAAAATTTTCGGCATGCAAAATTCAAACTCATACAGAAAATTAAACAATTAAAAAAAACATAAAAATATACATACAACTGCATATATGTACGCGCGCAGTTCTGTTTTCTAATCAAGCAAGGTACGCCGCGCAAAAATAGCGTGGCCGCAGTTTATTTTTCTTAACTTTTTTTCGAGTCACATTTTTCGCATCATTTTTTGACGCCGCTCCCTGTCATTCCTTGGCGTATTATACGCGCATTTGTGGTTGTGTTGGAAGCAAAAAAGGTTTGAAATATTTTTAGTTTTCCATTTGATGAAATGCCAACACAATTACAATGCGCTGTCCCAACCCCAATTGAGTGATTTGCTAAGCAGCAAACAGTTGCTAACATGGCCTTTGTGCACAATTTTGCCTCGCCTGTGGGCAGAAAGGACATTGCGCATAAGAAGTGTAATTGTATACTTTTCTGCAAAAAAAAAAAAATCAATTTAAAATTTCTATTTGCTGTTTTTTTACGATTTTTTTTGCTCTTTTAGCACTTGAATTTAAATGAAAAAGGTAGTTGAAAACTGAAAAAATTAACAAGAAATGCCGTAAAATTTCACAGCAATACGCAAATGTATGTTTGGATAAAAAATTATGTTATCCCTGTTGTTAATCTGTTATCCGTGTATGCGGGATAACTTGATATAGCTTTCTTTATATTAAGAAACCTAGAAACTCGTTAATAAAATTACAAAAAATGCGCAAAACTTGTACAGTTATGCATAAATGTAAGCTTGAGTAAGAAATTATGTTATTTTTGTAGTTAAACTGGTATCCGAGTATTAGGGATAATTTAATTTAGTTGAAAAAAACTGTAAAATATTAACTGACTGAGAAAATTATTATCCAACAGTCGAAAACGTCGATAAAGTAAGGAATTTTCTCGATTTTACTGCTAATTAATTAGTAACACCTGAAGATAGAAGTAGACAAAATAATTCATGTTATCTTGAAATTTAACACAATGACTCGGATAATACCGCGCAAACACATTTCATGCTTCAAAACTATTTATCCGCATAAAAATTAGTTATACATATGTATGTATAGAATACATACAATATAATTGTAACGCCATGTGAATACGAAACATTTATTTTAAATTTTGGTACATTATTTGTTGTTATATGCACAAATTTTCTCCTAAAACAATAAGAATATTAAAAGTTTCAAAATCTGTTATCCGACACTGAAAATTTTTGAATTGATATTCAAAAAGCTCTATTGTATACATATTACGTATAAATGTAGCTTTTGTTATTAGTTAAAAAAAATTTACTGAGAATTGTAATGAATGAGTCTAAAGAAGCATATAATGCATAATCCGTTCACATATCACATGTATACATGCGGATAAGAATTTAAATAGAAATTTATGCCTCTGAACTGCAATGTAAGAAGTTTAAGGAGAAGAGTTTCTAAGAGAAGCTTATCCGTTGTGACAAAAGTTTATCCAATTGGCAAAATTTCCTTAAAATAGCAAAAGCTGTCTGTGAAGAAACCTAAAATGCGTTATCCGTTCCCATATCACATCGAATGCATGCGAATAAATATTAAAATTGGTTATTTTTCCGCCTGAACTGAAGAGTGTCTTATCCGTTGTAATAAAGCTTTATTAAACTGTCAAAATTTGCTGCAATGTAAGAGTTTAAGGGAAGAGAAGCTTATCCGTTGTGATAAAAGTTTATCAAATTGGCAAAATTTCCTTAAAATAGCAAAAGCTGTCTGTGAAGAAACCTAAAATGCGTTATCCGTTCCCATATCACATCGAATGCATGCGAATAAATATTAAAATTGGTTATTTTTCCGCCTGAACTGAAGAGTGTCTTATCCGTTGTAATAAAGCTTTATTAAACTGTCAAAATTTGCCTAGAAGAGCATTGTCTAGCAGTCTTATCCGTTGTAATAAAATTTTATGTGCTGATCAAAATTTGCTTAAAACTCTAAAAGTTGTGCCTGAGGATGCTTAAAAATATATTATCCGCTCACATATCAAATTGAAGCGCAAACATTTGAGCACTTTTTACATATCACTTAATGGTGTTACGTCAGTTTTCAAGCCACACAACTTATCCAAACCTTAACAACGCATTATTTTCTTTTCAATAAATGAGAAATTTTTTAGCATTGCAACTGTACTTAACGAATATTCGGTGTATTATGCATTGTACATCTGTGTCTATGCTGATTTTTGACGAAGAGGGGTGCATTTTTTATTAGTTTTTCCCCCATCTGCTTTTCTCTCCACACGAAAGGATCGTGCATTATATGCGTGTGGGCATGTCGTTGTGTATTTTGATATGCCTAATTTATTTGTGGCAAAAATTAGCCGGTATTTAATAGACCTTGGCTAGCCTTTCCTATGCTGCCAAACAGCAGTTTTTTCAATTGGTTTTGTTTTTGGATTTGCAATTTTTAGGCTACATTCCCATTATATGCTACGACAATTATGATTTTTAACCAATAGAAAAAATGTTTGCTTTGTTATGCATTTCCGTTTCCGCCGACTAAATGCGTTAGAAAGGGTTTGAGCGTGTACGCACACGCAGTGTTGCATTTTGAACCAAAAAATAGATTTAGAATTTAGAAAAAAATGTTTTTTTAAGTTTGCAAACACTTGTATGCAAATTTTATAATTTTTTTTATATATTTTTTTAGAGTTTCTTCGGATTTTTTTTTTCCGAAAAATTCAGTTTTAAATAATTTTTTCTTTGAGGTGATCTCCAATAGTAGCGGTTATTATCCGCAATATTCAAATAAGCAGCTCTTGCGAAATATTAAGCAGAATTCTACAAGCGTTCGTAAGTTTATTAGCATTTTCGTTAAAATAAAAGTAATTAAAATAATTTGCGGAAAACTACTTTCGGTTAGTGGCAACTACTTTTCATTTTTTGTTTCGGTTGTTAGTAAAATGTATGAAAGTGATTTATATTTTTAGATTTGTTTGCAAGTGTTTTAAATACCTTGAGGTGCCAGCACCTTCCAACGGTTGTCGATCCAAAGGCGGATCAAAAATCTGTTCGCGATCTTCCTTTGACAATTCCAAGTCAGCGAACTGGTCCAATTCAGAAGCCATTTTGTTTATTTTTTGCGTTGCTTATTTACTTTTGAATTTATAAAAATTAAAAACTGTAATTTTTATGTGCGTTAGCGTAAATTTTTGGAATGTTTGCTTGTAGACTTTTTGGCTTTTCTTTGCGAAAACAAAAAACAAATACCAAACTCAGTTTTAGTATTTAAATGCAAAATATAAAATTTTAAAATATTTTCGTTTTTGTTATACTTTTGAACTGCTTGCTTTTAAATTTTGTTTTTGTAATTTATTTTTTTTATCCAATTGGTTTGTTCAAATTCAATGTTAAATGTCAATAATTTGCCAAAAACCTACAACGAAAAAAGAAAAGAAAAAAATTAACACAAATATTTAATAAAAAGTTATAAAAAGCTTGTAGTCAGCTACATACATATATAGTTAAAAAAATTTCAAATATAAATTTGTTTTAAATATTTTTGTTTAGTATTTTTTTTTTTTTTCTAAAGCCAGAAAAACGTATAGGGCAGATTTGCGAAGAAGCGCGTCAGAAACGACAGACAAGCATATGTGGCGGGGTTAACGGTGTGTTTTGCTCATACGTTGATAGCCATGAAGTCTGGCAGTGTTCGTTCATTCGGCGCTTTGACAATGGCAGTTTGCTAAATCACGTTTGTTGTGTGTGTTTCTTTTTATTTTCTTGCTTTGTCGCGCTAATTAATTATCGATCAAAACAGGTTGACAGCTAAACAAAGATTATAATTAAATTTGTAAAATCTTCGGAATTCGCTCATCCTAATTATGTGTGTGTGTTAAGAAAATACTTATGGGAAAACATGCTTTAAAAGCAATTTATGGTTTATCCGATGCATTATAGCATAATATCCGCGCACTGAAACAAGTGAAAACTTAATAGGAGTGAGAGATCAAACTATAAAGTTTTATCCGACAACAAAAACTCTTTTCAAATTTGTTGACAACTTGTTTTAAAATAAAAAATATTATCAAAAGTCTTTTAAGACTTATCCGAAGGCTTGCTATACGGTTATAAGTCTTACACGCGTTATCCAAGCACTGTGACAAGTTGCTTAACGCTGTTATAGACGTTGATTTAAAATGTAATATTATATATCGCAACAAAATAGCGCATAAAACTTCATAAAAACGCATTGCAGACGGTTACTTGCTTATTAGAAATTTCTAAAGCCCAAAGTTAAAATATATTATTAAATTTTTTTTTTTGATTCTTTGAGTAATCGAAATTTTAATATATAAATATTAAATCAATTTTCGTACTTTCGCCGAAATTTTAGCTTTATCTCCTTTCGGATAATTTCATACTTATTCTTTGAAGCAGCCGTAAATATGACAACTTCATTAGTATTGCTTTTTAATACATTTTAAAGTCTTAACCGCGTTATCCGAAATTTCAAAATGCAGATAACTTCTGTTAATTATGACGCTATTGATTTTTTTTTTATAATTGCATTATCCGCAGTTTTGTAATGCAAATAATTCCAATTAAATAATTTTGCGATGCTTATTTTTAGTTAACTAACTAACTCAGCGCAAATTTCGCTACATGCTTACATACTTTTAATTGTTACCACGGAAAGAATAATGCTTTTAAAGCACCAGGTTTACAAAAACGGTTATCCACTTATACAATACTTTATCCGCAGCTTCATACAGATTTGTTTGTTATTTTATTACCTTTAAATGGCTTGGCGGCATGATTTCATTATTAAAAGCCTTATCCGGAGTTGACGTAAAGTAATTAGCTAACATTTAACGCTTTATTTGTATATAATTTTCATTTATGTACTCGAAAAGGTGTTAACCGTTTGCTATGTCTGCATAAAACTATTGAAAATTGCTTAGATAATACAAATTTTGCAAAACATACCGTTGTTAAAACAGTTTACACTGCTTATCCGTTGCACATGTCCTTTGAATAACTTGAATTTATTGCTAAGTTAGCTTAAACATACAGAAACGTTATCTGTTTGTGACTATTATTGTTTCTAAAGCAGTTTACTCTCACTTTTAGTGAGTTTTAGTGTGAAATATGTCGCCACTTTGCATATATTTTTTAAGAATTTTTCTTTTATCTAAACAAACTGTGCTTAAAAGTCTTTTGCGACTACTCACGCCGCAGAAAATCTTCGAAAAAACTTCTTTATATTACACATATATCTGTTAACCTAACGGTTACTTTACGACAAGCGTAAAGATCAAAGCGAACGATTGGAATTTAAAACTGAATGAATTAATGCAAAAGAAAATGCAAATTAGGAGCGAAAAAGAATTCAGCAAAAACAAAAAAAAAAAAACAAATATATGACAAGATATTAGTATTCAAAAAGTTAAATTGCATAGCGAATGAAACACGTACAAGCTGCGAACGCCATACAGGTTGTAGGAATGGTTTTTGTTGTTTCTGATTAATTATTATTATTTTTTTTCTTCATGCATAAGATAACTTTCTCTTCAAGTGTAGAGCAGCTTTTCCTAGCACAAATGACATCATATCGATATACTTAGTATGTACATACATATGTATGTATATTTGTAAATATGTATGTAAATATTTTCTTAGCGTAATCCAACGTTATGTCTATAACAGGACCTGCATTCGACATCAAATCACTCGCATGCGCCATAAACATAAACAATCGATAATTTGCTTTGACTACATACGTACATCAAATTATTCACTAATCAATCGATTGAGGTTAGAATTTGTGCGTATTTTATGAGGTCATTAGCATAATCGATGAGTACTTCCAAAAGTTTTATTTATTATTATTATGAATTGGTTTTTATGTGACGCTCGTAGTTTATAAAACTATGAAGTGATAAAAACCAGTTAATTCCATTTCTAGTGTGAATAAATGCTGCGCAAGCTAAGAACTACATTTTTCTAGTCTTTTTACTGACTTTTTGGTTTATAAATAGAATAGTAGCAACCCTACTGTTTTAATTATATAAACATAAAAAATGTTAATGGAATAGTATTGAGAAATCTTCCAGGAAATTAGTTGTTTAATGGGTTGTTCGGAAGAAAGAACAGTTATAACAAAACTTCCAGGTATGAGCGCTGATTTACACACAATTGATGGTCATAATTTTAGATTACTGAAACGGTTTTACGATTTTCGTGTTAAGACCTCTGACAAATATTTTCCACCCAGTAAAGATCAAGTATCTAAAACCGAAAAGACAAAATTAGCAAATAATCCAACGTCGGTGCTATCTTATTACAGACTTATACAATATTTTTTCAAACAATGTGATAATTCAAGCTAAAAACTTTTAACAGATCGAAAGCATACCTTGTGACTTGCATAGTTTGTGTCTAATGCCGCAGAATACCAAACAAATAATGTCCAAGTAAAGTATTTTAGCTTCAATACTGTATTCTTCAAGTCTATTGATTATCGATTCTTTGTACGTAATCTAATATATAAAATTCTCGTTTTATATAAAATGCTATATCAAGGACTCCTTGGATGGTTCTTAACAGATTGTGTATGGAAGGCAGTTCTGTATGTTAATGTTATGTAGAACTATCTATATAAGTTTAAGGAATTGTTTTATACGGTCGATTAATTAAGTATAACTGTTAACTTCAATCAGCAGTGCCCAACACTTTTGAAATATCGGCTGAGGTTGATAAAGTGGTATATTTGTGAAAGAGCTTAGCCGAAAGTAGCAAAGGAAAACGCTCGCACTCAAGGAATCTCTTTGCTGCTAAAACCTTGAACCAATGGATATTTTCTTTGTTTTTATGTAATGAGTACAGAAAATGAAGAATAGGTTGCAAAAATAAGCAACGGACAGCCATAAAGCTGCTATTTTTATAGGAAAAGATAACTTAACCGAATTCTGATTGCCCTGCAGTGACCTTAATTGAACTAAGAGAGCAGAGATTGACGTTCCAAACATAGAAATAAACTAATATGTTCGTAAACCAATACCAGATTTAGGGTAAACATTCAATTATGAATACGAGATACAAGATACTAAGGCATTATCATCTTCCGAGTTTAAGATGAGAGAATTAGAGAGCTAGTGTCCGACCATCTTTGAAAGATGGTTGAAATACAATGAGTTTCAACTCAGAAAAGAAGATTTAAACTTTCGGCGGATTTCAAAATCAGTAGGATATTATTTGAATTCTACGGAGATCAGTCTCGCAGAAAGAGTTACGGCCTCTTTTGGCTTTCAGTTCAATAAATCTACTAGCAATTAGTAATATATTTGAGATCTTCAGTTTCTTGCGCTTCCGAGAACGTCTTCTATGCGTACCCAATACACCAAATATTTTAGTGCTTTCTACTTAGAATGATGTCTTTACAGATTGCGCAAACAAATGATGGTCGCCAGCTAGTGTTCATCCCTTAAAGTTTGTAGGGAGCTTTAAGCTACATGAACTTGCATTTTTCTGATACTTGGGCCGGTGTTTAAGGAAGCTGCTCAATCTGCGAACATATTTCCAACATGAAAGAATGCTGATCATCTTTGCTAATGTGCGCTAGACACGTTAGTTACTCTCTAATCTATACGATTTTAGGTTTCTGGCTTTCTTGGGACTCAGCGATCGGACTCTTCTTCAGTATGATCTCTTAAGTCTTAAGAAGGATGAGATCGCTCGTCCAAAGCTTTATTAGACGTTTTTGTACTAATAAAACAGCTCCTAGTATAAAATACATTCATACATACATACGTATATACGCACATATATGCTCAGACGAATGCCAAAGCGTATGAAGATATGCAGTAGAACTGATAACGGCAAGATCGCCGAGTTAAACAGATGTTCGGGAGGGTCTAAGTAATGAGCATGGGAAACGCTAAAGCACTACACATACACACAACAACAAAATATCTAATATAACACACATACAGGCACATGTGCAACGCCACGATATCACAGGGGCAAATGCATGGGGTACATTGCCAAAAAATTGCACCTCTACATTCATAAAAGCGCAGGAAAGCGCAAAGCAAAAGAAAAAAATAATAATAAAATGACCAACGAGAGCACGAATGAGCGCGCCTGAGAGCTCTGGAGAGCTGGAGAGTTGTTAGAGTGCCGCAATTTAACAAATTAATGGCTGGCCGAAGGAGCGGTTGGGCGGACAGACAGGCTGATGAACTAATGCCAACCAGCAGGCTGTGGCGGCTGTGTGCTGCGGAAGTGCCATGGCTGGGGCGGAGAGTGGATTAGGAGGGCGCTAAGCAAAGCAGCGAGTGCCAAGCGCTTGGAGGGTAGCGAAAATTAGTGCAAAAAATTTTTATAAAACTGAAGTATTGGCGTGGTGCGGTGCG
Source organism: Bactrocera latifrons (assembly GCF_001853355.1). Lineage (NCBI taxonomy): Eukaryota > Metazoa > Arthropoda > Insecta > Diptera > Tephritidae > Bactrocera > Bactrocera latifrons. The sequence continues at coordinate 839,657 of NW_017537168.1, forward strand.
GTGCGGTGCAGGAAAATGTCGCTGCTAAACACACATACAAACAAACTTAATTGCATACACGCACCACAGTAATGCCAAACAAATTTTTGGCAGTTGTAGATACACACGCACAGGTTTGCTGCTGCTGCTTGTTGTTGTTGTTCACTCTGCTTTTGATTGCTCTCAGATCTTGGGCGTTTGTCACTTTTGTCGTTCGCTTTTGCTGCTCGACAATCGCGCGTAGTTGTTGTTGCTGTTACTGTTTTAGCTTTGCATTTACCTTTAGCTATGCGTGGCAGTTGTTGCTGCTGCTGCTGCTTGTCGTTGTTTTACACTGCAGTTGGGAACTTTCCGTCGAATTCGAAAAAAAATTTCAAACTTTTTACTTGGCACTTTTTTTTACTTTTTTAAAACAATTATTTTTTTGTTGTTGCGTTTGTATGTTTGTATTTTCTCACACAGATATTTGTTTGAGCATGAAAATGGTCCGAAAATTTTGCACAAAATTTCTTGCTACGATTTGTTATAATTTTTGCGCACAAAAAATGTCACAGCAATTTTTTTTGGTAAATTTTTATTTTTTGTTTGTTTCGAATTTTAGCGAAATTGAAAAATTATGAAAAATTTTTTTATTGGAATTTTCGCGTCGTTATGGAACATTTGACATTTACGTTGACTTGAATTTGACTTTGTCCAAAGACCAAAAAAAAAAATTTCAAGGGGAAAAATGATGATAAAAAATGCGGCTGTGTAAAGACAAAACAAAGTAAATATGTATAAGAAAAAAATGCTTGAACAAGAAACGTTTTTTCTTTTTTGTGTTTTTGATTTTTATTGCTTTTGTTTTTGCGTTTTTGGTTCAACTTGTTACGTTGCTAATTTTTTCAAATGATGTCAGCCGACTGAGTTGGTCTTTTCGTCAATTTTTTCTATATATATTTGTACGTGTCTTTTGCTTGATAAAATGAACGGGATTGCTTCAGTGCGTACAAGTCTGAGTTTGTTACGATAACGGTGTTTTTTAGAATTTTTTTTTATTTTTATTTTATTTATTTCTTTATTTTAGTGTTAAATTTTAAGCTAGTCAGTTATTAATTTTTATTTCTATGTTTAATAATTCTTTTTGTAATTTTAATTTTTTAATGTATAAATTTTTGTGTTGCCATATTAAATTTAATAATCTTTCTTTAAATCTTTAATATTTAAATATTAAAGCAAAATTAATAAAATTATTTTGTAATGCTTTCAACACTTTGGCGTTGCCATTTCTTTTATTAATTATTTATAATTATGTAATTAATTATTTTTTGATTTTGTTATATTTCTTACTAAAATAAAAAATTTAAATTAAATGATTTAGATCTCATCTAGTGCTGCCAGATCGACTTTATTAAACAAAATTTTATTTTAACAATTTAAAGTAGGTTTAATTACTTCAATATTTTTTATTAGCTTATGTATCTGAATAAACAAGTTTTAAATTAATTAACATTTT
>NW_017537168.1:842236-852391 GCF_001853355.1 Bactrocera latifrons
TTTTTTTTAATATTTTTTAAAATTTTTTTTAATTTTTTTTTTAAGTGGCAATGCAATTTAAATTCATGGTACACAAACTGTTAATTTCCATGTTTTGCTGTTTGAAATTGTTTAATTTTCTCAATACGTATAGTTTACAGTGTCTTAGTTGCGTGAAAATGTGCTTAAAATTGACAACGAAAAATTGAGCACTTTTTCTAAACACTTTGCACTTGTCTTTCTGCCAATGGTTTGACGCCTTTCAGCAATTCATTTATTTATTAGCATATTTTTGCAAATTATTTATTTATTTTCAAACAATTTTTTCAGTCATTTGTTGTTTTTTTTTTAATTTTTGTTTTAATTTTTTATATTTTATATGCACATATCTGCGTGTGTGTTTTTTGTTAACAACAAACGAATTAAAAATAGCGAAACGCGCGGCACACAGTCTTCGTTCATGTCGTTAGAGTTCGTTAAAAAAGCACACATTCGTGTCGGCGTTGGAAAGTGTGTTTAGTATATTTAAGTAACTAAAGTAAAAATAGCAACAAAAAAAGCACAAAATCTTTTTTGCTCGTCTCGGCTAGATGAGCTGCCAGCGGTGTCTTCAGCGGTCATTTGACAGGCTGTTCCTTTTAGAGGCAGTCAGTCAATCAGTCGGTCGGTCGGTCGGTCGGTTGGTCGGTCTAATTTGCTCTTCGTCTACGCCGTGATCTTGGTCTTGATTGCGGTTTTGACTTTGCTTTTTCGGTCTTTATGTCTTGTATTTGTACTGACTTGCGCACTCCGGCTCGTCGTCTTCTCCGTTGCTTACGGTTAGGAACGTTTTCAGACACTGACTGGACGGTCGGCGCTTGGCTGTCATTTGGCCAGGCGATTGCCGAAAATATGCCAACAACAGCAGCAACAACAAGCAGCCCAAAGCTCAAGTATGCCTTTGAAGTGGTATGCGTAAGCACTCAAACCAACTGTTATATGTGTGTGTATTGGTGTCGCATATATTTCATGTTCACTTTGTTTAGCTAGCAAAGTTTTGTATAGGCGCATCAAAACAAATACAACAAATACACCACATACACAAGCGCAAGCCGCCGTACCACATTGTTGAGCGCGCTGAGCAGCTGCTTGTAAAAGGCAACAAAAAAAAAAAATAATAAATCGCCAACAGCAAAGCAACCAAACAAATTATGCACACACACACATGCATATTGCCATAAAAGTTTGAGCGTAATTGCCGCTGCTCGTGAGTTTGGTTTTTTTCGGCGTTTATTGCACTCAAAAAACCGTTTCGCGTCTTGGAGCCAAGTGTGAGCTTACATGTGTTCATGCCATATTAGGCCGTACGCCTAAAATATTGTCACATATGTCAACTTATGTCGTTCACGCAGGCGGCGTAACTGGTTTTTGTTGTTGTTGTAAGGATAATTTTATGCTGTTTTTGTTGTAGCAGGCTACTTACATTAAATTTTCAATATTTCCAATTAGTTGTCCACGTGTCGCGTTGCGTGCGGAGGCGCAGGAAGCGAAAGCATTGCGACAACCGTGTGGATATGTAATATGTTTTTAGCAGAAAACAATAATTCTTCGATAGGTTTTAAAATATCATTTTCTACCAGTCGCATTTCGAGTCCTTCCAGTTTTCTTCTCCGCGTTAGAAAAAAAGCAGAAAGTCTATGAAAAGTCGCTGTCAAAGTCCTAACCTAACCTCGCAATCATGATTTTCAGTAAAAATCCATTCAGCGGTAAGACCTAAGCACTTCTTCATAAATACCAAGCAAAATTCTTATATACAGCTACCGAAATTTGATATCTTCCTGTGAAGAGAACATATTGGTATGCTTTGAACATACTTCTTTTTAAAGTAATCACAAATAACGGTTCTTCATGGGGTTCACTCTTCATAACCTCAAAGCTTGCTCTTCTTGTATAAGAATCCATAAATTATCGATTGTCTCTTAAAATCATTTTTTAATCAGAAGAAGTTCCGCAAACGGGATTGGAAAAATAGAGTTGATTGTGAAAGCTTTCTTAGTCTAAAGAACCATAATATTTTACGGTCAGTGGAGTTTTCTGAGAATATTAATTACCCCAACTTTCTTAGCGAGAAGTTTCACTGCTAGCCAAGTCTTAGCTTTATGGTTCATAAGAGCTTATCTGCTTTAGGCAAGATCCTGCGATTATAGGATTGAAAGCTTTTTTGCCTAAGGCAGCTTTGTGGTTGAAAAGAACTGATCCTGCGATTATGGTCTTGAAAGCTTCTTTGACTAATGAAACGTAAGTACTTTTTAGTCTTGCTAATCGAATTGTTTTTCCAGTCTTTTGACTGACAGAACTAAAGTTTTTCATATCGATATACATACTATCTTCTAACAAGAAGTACTTATGCTGAAGCTCAACATGATTTTGACATCTATTTGTGGCTCTGAACTCTGACAAGTTGGAATCATCTAGATACTCTCAAATGTTACCGGTGTTCACATTCTTTAATTTGAGACTTGCCAAGGTTAGAAAGAGTTGGAAGTAACCTCTGGGAGAGGTATAAATTTGTATATGGAGGTATTCTCATTTTTTGTTAGGAATATCTTATAAAGCGAACAGTATGCTATAAAGGATTTGAGAAGTTTGACAAATATGAATGTCAGCTATAGAGCTAAAAGCTTTTGAATTTTGGCGCACTTTTTCGATATTTGAATTTATTTTGTTTCAAGTTTTTAAAGAAATTCGCTTTTTAAGTTCCCTAGAAGTAGTTTTAGTGCTTTAAATCGAGGAGAGAAAAGTTCTTTATTTTAGTTCTATGTTACAAGGATATAAGAAGTAGCACTGGATTTGATTGAGGGGTAATGACTGATCTCTATATGGTGTTCATAGAAGTTTTGGGAAATATTTTTTTTTTTTTGAGTTTTTTTTTGAAGCTCCTAAGAAGAAGTTTAAAAGCTCTGAAGAGTGCGAGAAAAGCTTTTCATTTTAATAGTGTCTTACAAGGGTTCGAGAAATGGCACTTGCTTAGGGGTTAATGGCTGATATGTTTTGGTATACTTTTCGGTTTGGGGTTTTTTGTTTTTTTTTTTGTTATTTTTTGGATATATTTTTGGTATTTTTTGAGTATATTTTCGGGTATTTTTTGGATATATTTCTGGGTATATTTGTGATATTTTTTTGGTATTTTTTGAGTATATTTTTGGTACTTTTTTTAATTTTTTACAGTTTTAGAGCTCAACAGAGGCCGAGAAAGATTTGTTTAATATAATAATTTAAAAATTTTCTAATGCGCTGGAGTTAAATCTCGAATGAGTATTATTTTTAAAAGTCGATCAAAATTATTTCATAGGTATGTAAATATATAAAGATGTATGTACTATGTATAAAAGTTTTGCTTACTTAGCATATATAACCGGCTTTTTTGCTCATATATACACGTCTACATAAATACAAAATGCTTAAGAAAATGCTTTAACGCTTCAATACACATACATATATGCGTACATTGAGCTTATACAAACGCACACACAAACCGCGATATCGAACAAAAAAATCGCTCAGCGAAAAGCTGCTGTAGGGAGACACCGGAAAAAAATTGAGAAAATTTCGGCTAATTTTTGTTTAGATGCAGACAAGCGCAATGCCACACATACATACATGCATGTAAATATACATATATACATACAGACAGACATATACAGTTATATGTATATGCATATACAGTTACGTGTGTACACATACAACATATACATATGTATGTAGTTGCATAAATTCATTTCAACACGTGAGTAGAGCGTATTTGGTGCCGTGTATGTATGCGTGTATATGTATGCATGCACATCACATAGCGGTGCTTCACCTCGCATGCCGTTAGCGCAATCCACCAACCAAGCATTGCAGAAAACAATACAAATTTTACTTTCACCTTCAGCGTTGGCGCTACACAATTCGCAAAAAATCTCGTTTCTCCATGGTTTCACATCCGTTTCCGTTTTATGCGCTCCAACCACATCTTCTATTTTGTCTATTGTCTATTTGCAACTTTTTACTATTTCATGTCGGCTTTTTAGCCGCTCTCACTCACATACTAACATGCGAACGCCAAGCGCTCCACCAACACTTATGAACGCTCTCATTTGACTCAAAGCTCTGTGTATGCACACACATACACAAACACGCGCGCTTTCAACTTTTTACTAAAATGTTAGGCACTCATTTGTTTGCGGTTGTGCACCGCTCAGCGCGTTATTAGTTTTCATTTTGTTGTTGTTGTTTTTGTGTAAAGCAATTTTTGCGGTTTGCACGCCCGCAACGCTAATCATCGTTGCGCGCCGCTCATAGCCGCCTAACAACACTACTCGTGCACGCGCTCACACTCGCTCTCCACGCTACGTTAATTGATAATTTAATTGTTGTTTTAGTTTTGTTTATTTGTTTGTTATTTATTATTATTTTTTATTGTTTATTGCTTTTGCAATTTTAGCGCCGTCGTCTTTGCACTAACTCAGCGCTTATGCCGTTTGCGTGTGTAGTGGCGCTCTTCATGTCACCTACAATTGTTATTTATTGCGCCTAACTGTATATACAGTTATACACATATGTATGTACGTGTGTGCGTGTCCCTTGTGGCCAGCCATTTGCCTTTTGGTATTGACTCATCCAATTATCGATAAGTTTGCATTGCCTTATTGGGTATGATTTTTGCAAAGATTATTTTCAAAGTTTTGTTTTTGCAATTTTTTTAGTCTGCAAAATTTGTAAAAAAAAAAAAGTTGAAAGAAAGCTTATTTGTGCAGCAGACGCTTATGATCGCGCTTGGTGATCTCATTTGACAGAAATTTTTGCAAGCGTCCTTGAAATTTTGAGGTGCAATTTCTTCAACTTCTGCAGTTTTTATAATTGCTAAGCTATGGACACAACTCGAATTTGAAAATTTAATTAAAAAAATATACACCTCGAAAATCCTGGAGGGAACATTATTTATTTTTTTACAAATGAGTTTACCAAACATATCAGCGCTTCTATGAAGTTCGAAAAAAAGTCATTAAGATATTTGACATTCTTTATCTTTCTTCCCCCGACAGACCTTTCCAAAGCTGTGAGCTCTCCTATGAAGATAAAAAATAATTTCAATTTATATTTCCTCAAAATTCGATGGCATTTGTCTGGGTTGTAATATTCTACGATTGCGTTCAATTTCTTAAAATTTTAAGCAGCCTCTAAATGACTGAAAACTTCTCTGGGTAGAGAGTTCACTCGTCGGGATACAGCAATGCTTAAAGTCACCTTTTCAAGAAACTTCGTACAGTTCGGAGCAATTCTGCAGTTCTTCATTCAATATAATTAAGATTCGTACATGATCTTTGCTTCTATTCTTTCTAATGAGCAACAAGTGAGACAACAATTCATAAAAAACCGAGTAACAAGTCTCATCTTCAAAGAACTTTCCACAATTCTGAGCAATTCTACAATAGTTGATTGAATATCTTCAAGTTTTGCACGTGGTCTTTGCCTCTATCCTCTCTCATGAGATCGTTTGTACTTCTCCACCTCTGGTCATGGAATAACTTGAGGCGTTAAGAATATCCTCTGAAAAACTTCATTCCAAGCTTACTGAAACCCATTCCAATGACAGTAAAACAATTTTTTATAAGCTTTTCATTGTGATAAGGTCGTCATGATCATATCTTGAAGCAGTTCCTTCTAACAACCTCAATCGGTGAACGATCCGACATGGAAGCTCTAAAACGGCTCCCGTTCAGCCCGAATGTATTTGTATGAGCTTTTCAGTGGCACATGATCGTCAAAATCCAACTTTTTGTCACAAAAACTTCGAAATCCGATAATAAATAAGTCAACTCCTTCTATCGACCTTCATTACTAAATGGTTAAATAGAAAACTAATTCTTCAATGAACTTTCCACAACAGTCGATACAATTTCTTGAAGTTTCGTTCTTGGTCTTTGCTTCTATCTTTTTTTATGTGATCGTTTGCACTTCTTTGTCTCATATCAAGGAATAATTTGAAGCGTTAGGAGAATCCTGATGAAAATCTTCATTCAGAGCTTACTGAGGGCGATTCCAGGGACATCCCAACGTCTGTTTATAAGCTTTTCGTTGGGGCAGGTTAGTCAAGATCAGCTTTGTGTCGTAAAAACGTCGAAGTCTGACTCCTTCTAACAACCTTAATCGTTGAATGGTCTCAAAGATAGCTGAGGGGTTTTATAGCGTTGCCAATCAACTGTCAGGTTCTGAAAGTTTGAAATTGGATGCCTCGCTGCTTCAAGCCCAAATAGTTGGTTCCATACTTTTTATGGACCCAACATTCCAAGATTAAGATTCTTTATGAAGTGTATGTGGCTGCCGAAGGGTGTAGATGATACATGTTTCTGAGTGCTATGATATTTTCGAGCAGGTAGACCTTAGGTAGCACAAATGTTGGTCCCATCTTGTCAGGGCAGCACTGCAGAATTATCTTGTTTAAGAACCTCCGTTGAGCAGTTAAGTGCTAATGTTTGTTAAGCTTCGAGGATTTGACATATTCCGTACAAAAAGTTGGAAGCTTGACAGATTTTTCGGTGTCGGCTGCAATTTGCGGGATATAGATCTATTTTTGGCCTCACTTTTGCTGTAGCATATGAAATAGTTAGCATAATGCTATGAAAGTTTGACAGTAGATGATCAGGGTCAATCTGCTCTGGAAATTTAATTTTCAAGCTATACAATTTAATTATTTTGATACATTGGTTTTTGGATAAATGAAAAAAAAATTAGTACTTTAAATTAATATGCTTTTGATATTGTGGGACTTTGTGTTAGAGGCCGCTTAGTCCTCCCGTTTTACGATACAATGCTGAAGACACTATCGTATATAGATAAACAGTCTCTGAAGAGCAAAGAAACTGTTTGAAATTTTTGAGTACTAGTGATTTTTGATTAAAAAAAAATGTACTGTATTAAAGACGAAGGTGCCATAGCTGGTTCTAAAGAAGTCAGCTATACTCATGGAGACATCTGTAGACCATTTTCTAAGAGGATTTTCAGTACAAAAAAACCTTATTTCAAGATATGCAATTTGAACAATCCGTACTTAAGGAAAAACGATCATATAGTTGTTGGCATTAAAGGCGCTAGCTATATTCGCGGTGACGACTGAAGTTCATTTTCTAGCTTTATTTTGAATCGTCAGAGGATATTAAAAGAGTGTTGCCGCAAAATTCAAATGATCCATGCATAATGCAAAACGATCATGCAATTGTTGGTACTCAAGACGCTAGCTATATTCGCCGTGCCATCCGAAGATCATTTTCTAAGCGGATTTTGTGTCAAAAAACGGTATTTAAGGAGCATCGCTTGAAAATTTGAGCGTTCAATAAGCGATCACTTTATAAAAGATCTTGACTGCCAGCATGATCAGTAAAAACCTATATAAAAAGTAAAGATTTTTGATAATTATACATATTTTTGATTATCAAGTAGCCAATTACGAACATCCAAACTTAAGTTGCGTAGCTCAATTCAAAAGCAGATGTGACGATCAATCAACGATCAACACGTTCGCCAAAATTCGTAGAGCAAACACCATTTTCTAAGTTTATCTCTTTGACGAAATCATTCAATTGTCTGTTAATAAGCTTTTAAGCGCTCAAACTCAAGTGCTGATCCTTTCAGAGCAACCCTTAAGGCAGTCGAAACCAACTTACTTGCCGATCTGGAAATTAATCGCGCAAACATATGCACAACTCGCGATAAAATCGAAAATTTAGTGAATAAAAAATTTGCATAAATATATTGTGGCAATATCTATGAATCTAAAAAATCTAGGAATGCATAGAGCTAGCTAGTAAGCACACGAAATTATGTAAGCGTTGTGTGTCGTGGAAGTTAAACGGGTTTTAAGGAGGCGATAAGTTGCTCTAAGACATTTGTGAGTGTTTTTTTGCGCGTCTTGAGTGTGTGCTCAGCATTTTTGAGTGCGTTTTTACAATCTCGCATATGTATGTATGTGTGTATGAGTGAGAGCGCGCGTAATGCTTATCCTGCGCACACATACATACCCATCAAAACTTTTTTCACTCCATATCTATGTGTGCGTTTATGTGTTGACGACGCCGGCGTTGCCAAAAATGCTGTCGTCAGCGTGCGCTGAGAGGAAACGAAACAAAGGAGCTAAGAAATACAACAAAAACAACAACACAGCGACTAAATATAAAGGAAGTGTATTCGCATATGTGTGCGTTGTAAGCGGCGCAGAGCAGCAGCACGGCACACAGAAACGTACATGTGGTTAAGCGCACTAGGGGCCACACCAGCATTGCCGAAAATTTTACAAACCCTTGGCCTTCGCTTGCGCATGTGTTCGACTTCGGCTACAATGCGAGCTATAAGTTGGTAGGTTTGTGTGTCTTCGGCTTCGCCTTCGCCTTGGACTTGAATTTGAATTTGCTTAGCATTGTTTGCCGCTGCTTGCTTGCTTGCCACCACCATCACCACCAGCTCGTCAGCGCAACCAACACTTTTTCGGCACATCGATTTTGTATCCTTCTTGGAATGTTTTCGTGCGCCAGCACGCACATACACATCTGTACTGTATGTACACGCTCATGTGCATGAGAATTTTTGCTTTTGTTGTTTTTGCTTTTGTATTGTGTTGCTTCCTGTCGCTCAGCACTTCGTTGCTTCAGTTTCGTTTGAGGCATTTTTACCAATTTCTTTGCATTTGTATCTTCCTAATTCTTTTTAATGAGTACACATTTGAGGTTATTCGTAATGGTTTTTTGTTGTGAAAATATTACCTAAATTTTTTTTTTAAATTTCGAAACAGAAAAAAATAATCGAAAATTTCCAGTACTAGAACATATTTATCTCTGAACATCTGGGTAATATACAAGCAAGGAAGCTGCAATCTTTATATAATATGAAGGGATTGAAAAATATAACCTCAAAACCATTAATCGAAATGAAAACAAAATAAAAAATATGACCCCAAAATCATCATTCGTAATGGAAATAAAAAATTTTGCAAACTTTCAAAATTTATATAGATCCCTGATCATAAGCGTATTATAAAAACAAAGAACCTCACTTTCTTATATAGAGCCTATTCACTTCAAGACAATCATATCAACATTGATTTTAGTAGAATATAACCTCAAAAATATATTTTAACTTGCAAAATAGAATTGAAAATGTTCCAATATTTTCAATATTAGTTTAAAAGAACCCCCCCTAATCCATGTAATTATCAAGAAACTCATTACACTATCTCCTTATATAAAACCAGTCCGATTCAAGAGAATTAGATCATCACCGATAGTCACCCTTCTAACTATATCCAAAGATGGTGTCGGTTAGGTTAGTTAATGTGGCCAATTCATGCGATAGGAGCCATGAAGAATACCCTTTAGATTCCGATCCTTAGAGTTGCACTCAATTATGGATCAACAATATGCTCATGCCTATTTTTTTTATATAGACCCAGTTGCTGTCTAGAACACTTCAGAACTAACAGTTCATATCACATCACAGTGGTATCCCTTATTACCCCAACGCTCTCCGAGTACAGTTCCCACCCTACTTATATAGAACTATCTGTCGTCTGTGTCACCTATAGCCATTTACATCATCAAATCTCATATCTGACATGATCACATCCCATTGGTAGGCCATAGTTCCTGGAGCTTATGCAGACAAAACTGCCAACTCATACCCATACCATGATTGGATCACATCATATTCGTAATTGATGATGATACCGCGGGCCCTGTGCCTGTGCTTCTTATATGTATATGTATGGTAGCGTTCGTAGTCGGCTGGTTCACCGCAAGGCCTTCCGAGTTATCTCTTTATACCGATTACTTTCAATAACTCGAGCAATTTTCAATACAAAAACATGCAACATGGGGAAATATATGAGAGTGGGAGGAGTCTCACTAATTTCGAACCCACTTTTTCCATTACAGTCAAATTTCCACTTATAGTTAATAGTTTGATAGATTTGGATATTATAAGAATCGAATTAAAAAAAAGCAAAGTCTCGATTAATAGTTTATATAATAAAAGCAATATGTTATCGAAGAGGTAAGGATAGTTAAAACCAATTATTTTGGAATTATTTTTGAATTTTTATAAATGAGTGAGAAGGGATATTTTATAAGAAGTTAACGTTAGAATGTCGAGGGATATATATATTTA
>NW_017537168.1:853104-855427 GCF_001853355.1 Bactrocera latifrons
TTTGATTGCTCTTAATATAAGAGTGTTTATATTTATTATTAGTTTTTTTTTTTATGTAATTGTCTTACCAATTCAAACAACCGCCAAACATTTCTCCACTTATACCCTTGCTAAAGTCAATTAAAAAGAATTGCAAACAAAAATGAAAAAATTTATGCACAAAAGGTGTCGAAGTAGGCGTCCGAGTGCACTTTAATTGGCGCAAAGGGCCAATTACAAAACGAAAAGCGAGTTGCAAGTGCAACAATTGCAACATAATTAGCCACACCCAGTTGGCGAGTGCGTGCAGCAAAAAGCCGCAAAAGATAACAGTCAAAGGAAAAGATAGGGACTGGGCTCTAGACGACTGTAGAAGTAAACCGTGAATAAATTGCTATGAATTGGTTGGCTGCGCTACATATGTACTTATGTATACGCAAGCATACATGTCTGTTTTCTAGACAGAAAGTACAAGTTTTAGCACTTGTTGCCGCACATTAAGCGTCTCTTTGAATTGCTAACGAAATACATAACAGAAACCGCAATGGTGAATGTTAACAAGAACAAAGAAACGTAAATAAAGAGGTGGCTTCTGAAGATTATAAAGTGAAGTACATATATGTATAGTAGCTAGAGTGCTTCACAAGCGTTGCTGTTATAGCGACAGAAAAATTACCGAAGTAATTTCGAGAAATGGCGCTAGTTGAAAACATCTGGGTATGTTTCGGAGACTTGGATCTGACTCTCGTGGGTGCGGTGTGCATAAAGTAGACCAAACGAAGTGCTAAAAATTTAAGTTAATAACAGTCAAATCGATTGGAAAGCTTTACTATGAAATATTTGCTCCAAAGAGTTTTCGCTGTAAATTCCCCTACACTTTCAAAAAATATGTTAAAAGCTGTCGAAAGTTCAAAATTCGATTTCTTTTTAGTATATAAAAGCTTTTAGTGAGCTTTCACTTATTGTAAGCTTACGCTTTAAATAAAAATCAGCAATGCTTTCGTATATAATATATAATATTGCAAAAATTCCATAACAGATTTTTATTTTGTTTTATACAGAGTAGCAGATTGGGCAACTTTTTTACATCTATTATTTTATGAAGATATTTTGGAAAGCTTTGCTCGATTTATCTTCCGTTGTCAGTGCTGATGTATAGAAATCATCAAATTTCTTAAGAAAAATTGTCATCGCAGGCTGAAAAATCTATGAAAAATTATTGCTTACCTTTCAGCAAACACCTGTCGTGTTCTTCCTACTGAAAGTTTTGTAAAAAGCTCAAATGAGCTTTCATGAAAAAACAAGCAGAGCTTTCATTAAAAACCTGATTTTGCTTGAAAGGAATGGTTGCTATGGATTATATAATATATAATATATATTTTCTAAAAGCTTTAAAGCACAAAAAAAATTCTGGTTTTTATTAATTCCGTATTCTGACCTACATAAGTTAGCAGCCATGCAACAGCTTTGCACTTTACTCCCTTAAAAGAAGGTTATTTTCATTGTGAGTGCATACGCACATGCGGAGTGATTATGCAACAGTAACAACAAAAATCGCATATGCACAAAGTTGCACAGTTAATTGGATATGCATATACAACAACAACACGAAATAAATGCACTTTTTCATTGTGTTGCAACAGATCGAGCAACAACACGAGTGCAATATAATCAGAACTGCGTCGGCAAAAAATGCACCAACACACACACACGCATTGCAGCAATAAAAGTTAGCAAGCCAATATATTGAAAAAGGGGAAAAAATGCCAACACAAAAGGTGCAACAATGCGGCGCCGTGTCTCTGCTTTTTGTGCATGCATTCAGCATAGACGGGCGTACGCAATGCGAACAAATAGTCGCGTATGAAACTTTTGCAAAAAAAAAAAACAACAACAGCAATACTAACTGCATTGCCTTGCGAAAACAAAAAAAAACAATAACAACAACGCCAGCATGCATGCGCAGTAGCAACAGGGTTGCATATGCATATGGTGGATTTAACAAACCACACACGTGCCACTTGCACTAAACGCACTCACACACACACGCCTAAATGCACTGGCAAAGCAGTATATAATAGACACAAAAAAGCAAGTGTTTCACCTTGAGCGACCAAGAAAAGCAACAGTAACTCAAGTTATGCGGAGTGGGTGGCATGCAACGAGTTCGTTGGCTGTGCGCTTCGCAATTGGACATTTTCGCATTATACTTTTTTTTTAATAATTTTATTTAAAATTCATTAATCTTGTTTATATTCATCAAAATTTGTTAATTTGTTTTAAAAAATTTCGTACAATTTTTTAGTTTAATTCACTTTATTTAAGCATTAATTAAATATTTTTT
>NW_017537168.1:856554-865664 GCF_001853355.1 Bactrocera latifrons
ATTTTATTTATATTTTTTTATTTCTAATTTGATTGGTTTTCTAACAATTTGCGTTTAAATGATATTTTATACACAAAAAAAATTAATTAAGTATAATTCCAACACAAATTCTGCGTTACCCCCTTCCTGCGCTGTCGGTGAAGCGTGAAATTCTCTACATAGACGCCAATGCAATAAAAATTCCCACACAAACAGCTATGATGACAGCTATACGCTCGCGAAAACACGTCAATCATAAGTCAAAAGCAGCAATAAATGTCCGCAATAGTGCTGTGCATTGCGTTCGCAACAACAATAACAGTAGCAAAAACGATTGCAAAGCAACAACATCTGTCACGTTGAAAGCAATAAAAGCCGGGCAAGGGGATGAGCGGCAGCAGCTAAGAAAAGCAAAAATAAATGACTGCTAAAAATTTGTGCAAAAAGAGCCACAAATTGCACAAATCAACGCTAGCAACACGTAAACGCGCAACAGCAACAACAAGCATCAACCAGCGACGGCAAGGATAGTACGTGGCACCTAGGGCAGCTGGGAGGTCGTATGAAGACAGCAAAACATAAACTTAAAAAAAATAAAATAAAATAAGAAGCAAATAAAAAAGCGACAAAAAATGCGCTGGCTGGCAGGCCGCAATCTGCAGTCAAGCAATGCGCGCGCGCCACAATCACAATCGCAGAATTTTGACTTGAACGCCCGAGTTAATGCAACGAGAGTTGGGTGAAGCCGACGACGGATTCAAGTGAATGACAAGCGAATATGTGAATAACAAAGCAAAAAGGAAGATTGCATTCAACGCGAAGAAGGACACTGGGGTGCAATGGCTGTGTGTGTGTGCGGTGCTGCGCACGTTGCAAGAGCAAAGTGGCCACTTGATGCAACCCTTTCGATTGCATGTCAACGCAGTATATATTGCTTTTGTTGTTCTTATTTTTGCTTTTGCTTTTGCTGTTTTCGCACAAACGACGAGTGGTTGACTGCGCCTCCGGGCCGGTGCAATATTGCAATGCTGCAATGGGAGCGGCGAAGTGTGTGCGAATATAAACGACGTGTTGCTGAGCGTCAGAGCGCGAGTGAGCAAGAGAGTGCGAGCTTGCGCGCATGCATGCAATTGTACGTTTGTCTATGCGCGAGTGTGTGCGTGTGTGCGTGTATGCGGCAATGCAGCAAGAAGTGCAATAAGTGTGCAAAAGCAATGTATAGCTGCAAAAACAAAAACAAAAGCAGAAAACTTGAGTTTGATGGCTCACTGCCAACGCCGACAATTTGCCATAGAAGCGGCGCGCTTGACTGTTTGCACCTTTTTTCGCATACGCCGGCACCGCATGTGAGTGTGGGGTTAAGCTGGGCATGCGGCATGATTGGCGTGGGCCAGCACACAAGTGCAGCAACAACAATGGGCATACAGCGTGTCTAAAAATAGCCACCACTTGCATGCGTTGCTGCGAATGTGAGAAAGTGCAAGCAGGAGTCTACCAAGTTGTTGCATATCGCAAGGGTGCACGCCTACTTTGCCGGCTTGCAGTTGTTCTTGTTGTTTTTATTGTGGCAATTTGTTGTTGCTTTTCTAATGCAGTTCTTTTTAATTGTTTTTCGGCTTTCAGCCTGCTGTGTTGTGCCTTTCATTTGCAAACTCACACACACACACACACACACCACATACAATTGCAATTTGACTGCGTCGCACGTCATTTTATACGTTTTACATATGCATATGGGCAAGTTTGTAAATATGCACATATGTAAGCATGTATGTATGATATTCGGAGGCAATTTGCTTTTGTTATTATTGTTGTTGTTGTTGTTTTTGTGCTTTTTGTTGTCCAACCATTGCAGCCAATGCAAGTGTTGCACGCAAGCACACATACTCTAGTGTTATAAGTATACATATGTATGTACTATATATGCGCTTTAATACATTTGCATATTGCTACATATGTGGATATGTACATACATATATACAATATTCTATCGTATTGCCACTTTCTGTGTTTTCATACTCTAATGCATTCGAATGGCTTTTATATACTCGCTAGGCCTTTTGGTTGGTTGATTGAGTGCAGTTCTTTGGTTTGTACATATATGTTTGTATATATAAGTATGCTATATATTTCCATTTCTAAAATGSCTATACTATCCCACAATGGTCAGTATTTTATAAACAAGTTGATAGTAATTTACCGATTCATAACCGATATATGCGGAAACATATGTGCATGACTATAAATACATATGTGTATATAAAAGCTTTCTTCCCTATGTTAACATACATATTTTAAATATTTATGTGCTGAATATTTCAATAATACATATGCTCATATATATTTCCAAAGTGACTTAAAGAGCAACTATTTAGTGTCATTGTTTTATTGACATCATTTGTCTACGCATATACATACATACGTGACCTTAAATGCAAAATAACGTAACGTATTATCACTTTTCAAAAGTTTACAGGCGAAGAAAGAACGATATAATAGAATCCATTAATACTGAGGCGAAATTTGAGTTTTGGTTATAAAATGAAAATATATTGGTTATTATATCTGATAACGATTTTATTTTATTTTTATTTTTTTGATGATACGTTGTTTTGCATTTTATGTGACGATATGTACATACATATATAGAAATATATACATAAAAAGCTAACTCAATCTTCTAAGAGCTCTTTTTCAACAAGTTGTTATAAAATTCGACTAATTTAAAGTAAGGATTGGCTAAGTTCGGTTGCAACCGAACATTTTATACTCTTGCAACTTGCAGGAAACAAAGTCAGGGAAATAATTTAAGGTTCAAACCGTCAAACAGACGATTGAACCCAACTAGTTATATATCGGGAAGTCGAAAAAGTATTGGTATTTTGGTATTTTGTCAATAAATGTCATTGCAATCGTATATCTTCAGTACTACCAACCACTGTGTTATGCCATATAGTGTTGGAAAGATGAGCTTTTAAGCTTCATTTAATCAAATTAAATTTGGGCAAGTTGAAAAAAATGGTAGAGCTGTTCAAAAAGGAGTGAAAATAATGTAGAAAATCGCTATATTTTGAAATAGAAAAAGGAAAAATGCCACGCAAGCCAGCAATGAAATTTGTCAAGTTTACGGAGACGATGCTATAACAGTGCGTATAGCTAGCTTTCGTTTTAGAAATTTCGAAATTTCGATTTATACTGATGGAATAATATTTCTAGCATAGAAATTACAAAAAGTGATAAATCAAAATGGTACATATTTGTTAATTTATTTATTATTATAAATAAAAAAATAAATTGAAGTTTGATTAGAAATACGAAAATACTTTTTCGACTACCCAATATATAGTTGAACTTCCCTAACTTGAATTGCCATAATCTACAAAAAACCTCGAGTAAGAGAGACTATGAGCTATGGAAGGAAATTTGTAAGAAATTTCTTTCTATTGCCAATTGAAGTGTCCGAGTAACAGAAGTTCGAACTTCAAATTTCATACACATTTTCTTCCAAAACTCGAAGTCTCCAGGCTCTCTATGTATATACGGCAAATCCACTCACCACTATATATTCGACAAAAGGTTTGTTAGAAAAGCGAAAATCATTACATACAAGTAAATGTATATATAGTATATAGGAGTTGAGGGTTGTATCGACTCGATTTTGCCTATTTCTGTCAATACTACTTTCTAATAATATGCCAAGTTAAAAAAAAATGCCCTGGGTTTCATTAAGGTTCCTGGGTTCTTGTTCAGTGCCTGTTATATAGGGGCTAGGTCAAGTTTAACTGTCAGAGGACAGGAAAAAGCTGAAGAGAAAACTGCTAAAAAGGTTTCTTTCTTTGGGCTAAAGCTTATACCAAAAAATATAATTGTTACTCCACTGAACAAACTGATACAGACACAAGCAAGTGTTTTCTTCTAAATTTTGAGTTCAGCTGCCAACGAAGCAGTTTTCAAGCAACACATTACGCCATAGCTTATCAATTAAAGTAGTGCGAACTCCTTTCCACTGGCACAATTTTATTCAGTTAAAACTTTTAATTGCCAACTCTTGAGCTTATGCATGTAAACGCTTACCTAACACTCAATACAATGACAATAGTTTTATTTTTACTGTACCATTCTTGAAGTTTGTCTACATGGAAGTGGACTCAGCCTGTTGCTATGCCCCAAAACACATACGCAATATACATAAGACACGCGTTATGGCACTCTATAGTACAATTTCTTTCAGTTCAATTCTCTAAAGGGGGTTATACGAGCGCAGTTCGACAAGTCAGTGTACGTTTTTCTTTTTCTGAAAATACACAGGGGCCAAGTTGGTTACATGGTCAGCTTAAAGCTTACAGATGTCCTGTGTGTATTTAGAAAAAATCAGGAAGAACTTGGTTACGCATTGGCTGTAACTTATGAGAGGATAAATGAAAGCTGAAAACGGCTCCCGTTTCTATGAGCGAATTTTACGTTAAAGAAAGAAAAAAATATAATTGTTCGACAGATTTTATTAGACTGTAAAAGTTCCTGAGAAAACTCGATTCTTCGTTAGAGGCTCAAGTCATTTAAAATTCTCACAATGGACAAAAATATAGTCTTTATAAGCGATTTTTTTTTTCAATTAGAACTATCCGAGATGTTTGCTGGAAAAGTTAAGATTCTTGAGAAAAATCTTACTCAGTTGACTAATAAATCCGTTTCTATGAGTGAATATGGATAAATTCTGACTAATCTTAATCTAAATCCGTTTCTATGAAGGTAGAAAAAAATGGAATTATTTTACGCACAGATTTCCTTAGACAATAATAGTTCTTGAGAAAACTCGTACTTAGTTAGAGACTCTACCTATTTAAAGGTTCAAAAATATTCTCAAATCTGCTTTTTTTTATAAGAGAATTTTATCCAATTAGAAGTGTCCGACATGTTTTATGAGAAAGTTAAGATTCTTGAGAAAACTCAATTTCAGTAGACTAAAATATCCTTTTCTATGAGTGAATATTGATAAATTCACATACTCATCACTCTGCTCTCGTTTGTAGTTATCGACCCATCTAACTAGCTGCACATACCGTGAAAAGAACACAATCATATACTACACGAAACAATTGAAATAAGAACAAACGGCAAGCCAACTTTCAAATATCCAGTTGCAGCAGTTCTCATTGAAAGCTTTTACCAACAACTTTGCCATTCCCGTTTCCAGCTGTTTGAATCATCCATTTGCGTATGTTTTCCATTTGAAATTCTTTTCTTTTTCTATTTTAATTCAAATTCAATTGTTTGGCACGTTACCTTTTGGGCGCCGCCGTAAGAACTACGCAAAGCTTCTACATAAGTCTGTTCATGTGCGGCTCCTGTGCGTATCGTTGAACAAGTTCTGGCGTTAGTTAGTTCGTTAGTTGGCTGTTTGTCTGGTTCCTGCGTCTACTTCTATTGTCCTCTTCGTTGTCATGCAACCCCAACGCGTTTAGTCCTGTTACACATAAAACGCTCGCTTATGTCACTTGAGCACAATAGGCCGTATCGGCATATCCTGCGTATGCTTTTGGGATCATACGGCCACTACAAGTCCAAAAGGATACTCGTTTTCTTTTTTCATTTTTTTTTTTCATAAACTTCAAGTTTCGTTGGCTGCTGCAATGATACGCGCTGGTTTGTTATTTCTTCTTTTTTTGTACTGTTATCTTATTGCTTGCGTTTGGACAATGAGTTGTGTGCAGTTTGTGCGAATTTAGTGCCGAGCTGTGCTATGTCCACGTTGGTTTTATTTGTAGTTTACCACTTTTCTATTTAGATTATTGCATTGTTCGCACTTCATTCTAAAGCTTTTGAAAAACATTTTCTTTTGTTTTTTGTTTCGAAGTAGTTTTTTGGTAGCAACCAAACTTGATAGTCAGTTTATATACTCTTTGGCTAAGTCGTAAAATTTTAATTAATTTTTAATAAGCAGTAACGTCATCCCACATTCTTTAGATAGAGAATAAACCTGTCTAAGCAACCATATTCTCTAATTTGTACCGAGAACAGCATTTCATTGAAGCGTGAGCTGATATGTGTTCGCCTTCAGGAAGCGTCTGCCCGCTTAAGTCATCTGGATAGGAGTAACCGTTATATTATCTTTTCTATAGATTAGTGTTAAGCAAAGAGGATATTGATGGTTACCGCTTATGTGGATACCGAGCTTATTAAGCGAAAATAATAATCAAAAAGCTTGAGAATCCCAATACTGATTAAATATGCTGAAATTACTACTTTAAATCTTTAAATATTCTTGAACAGGGCCTTGTAATATAGATCCTACTTGTAGAATCTAAAGTCTCTAAGCTGGAATCTTCCATATACGAGTAAGGAACACCGCTTTTTCAGTATCTAAAATTTCGAAAGTGTTGACTACACTATAGATCCTATTTCTAGATAGATAGTAGGTACCTGCAAATTTCACAAAATCTATATGGATCTTTAATACACACTATAGGAGCATGGAATACAGAGTTATTTCAGTACATGCATTTCCAGCACTTTTCGCTAAGCTGTTGATCCGATGTAGATAGAATATTCGCTCAAAATTTTGAAGATTTTATAACATCTAAGCTGTGTTATCCGAAATGTAAGTAAGGAATTTAGTTTATCTCATATATTAGTTTCCAGAACTTGCCACCAAACAGTTTGAACCTCTGATATACAAGTAAGAAATACATGCTTTTCCCAGAGTAGGATTTTAGAACAGATCGCTAATTTGTAGATTATCCAAGCAGCTATCTTCATGGACGCTGTAAATTTTACAGATTATTTAACCTTTCAGCTGAGATATGCGTTTAGGAGTAAAAAATACAGATTTTCTTCAGTATTTGGAGAAAGAAGTGTAATATTTAGAAGACCAAAAAATTTGAAATTGTGTTCATTGTATTCTAAGTGAAGTTGAGTTACTCGTAAAATCGATAGGGTTTCAGAAGACCTTAAAGTTAGATCGACCTCTTGATTTGTCTTTTAAAGTCAATTGTAAGCGTATTCCTTTTCGGAATGTTTCTGCCCAATCCGTGTATATTTTACATCTACATCCACTTTTATGAATTAATATACATAACCTTGAAATTGGAAGATCTCAACGTTAATCGATGAAGATCATTAGAAAGAGGAAAATTCCTAAATAGGTCCCTATAGGTGTTGTCGTCTAAGAAAATTTTCAAAATTGTTCGATGAAGAGCAGTTACAATGCCTGTTGTAGACCCTAGGTTACTCGTTTCGTCCCTTATTTACATAACTGGCTACGCAGGTACGAGTATACATAGCTACTAATTCGAGAAGGATGTCGAAGTGAGTTGTTTTGACATCCATCAATGTTTGCTACGCCAAACTCCTAAAAAATTTCTATAAGTAAAGTTGTTTTTGTAGTGGGCAAAATGTTTTGCTATTCACAAAACAACCGCAAAAACGATCGGATACGAAGAGTGACATAGACCCAAGTATTTCAATGAACGCCTAACCGTTGATCAGCGCTGCAGTCAGTCAACGCTGTCTAGTAGTTTTATGCATTTGTCACAACATTCCGTTAGATTGTGGTGCACGAGGCCGCACGAAACGGAAGAAACGAAAAGTGTGTGATCGTGCTAAATTTAGCGTCACAGCATCCGTAATCAGAGTATAGGCGGCGCAGAGGAATATGCGCGTTTGCTGACATTTTCATGATGTTTATGTTGTTGTTGTTTTATATGTAGAATTCTAAAGTTCAACAGCCGTTGTGCGGTGCAGACAGACAGACAAAACAACGCGTTGCTGAGATGAAAAACTGTTTGCGGGATACTTAGCATTGACTCTGGGTGGGATGTGTGCTGTCGGGGAAGCTACAACGTCTACTAGTCAGACACGGAAGTGGAAAATGTGAAGCAATAGCTTGTTTTTTTTTCCACGTCTATTTATTTTTATATTTATGTAGTTGGCTGGGTTATTTCGGTTTTCCAAGAACGCGTGTCGTACGTGAGTAGGTAAGAGCTCGCATACAAATAGCTAAACAAGAATCGTTCTAATGAATGGCACTTTTCGAGTAACGCATTGATCTTTTTCCGCGTCGTAAGTCGGAAATGAATGCGGAAGCGTCTAGCGTTGGTATATTTTTGGAATAAAGAAAGTGCTTATTTTAGAGTGTGTACAACAAGGTATAAAGAATTTTGGTTCGATAACGTGAGAACTAAGCCAAAGCGAAAAATAATTCAAGCGATTCCTTGACTTATAGCTCAAAGCTAGTGCAGATCTGCTCTTTGAATTATGCGTCAAAATTTTAGCTGTTCCAAAAATAGCACGGAAATTAATAATTTAAACTAAAAAAAAGTTAAATACTTCGGAAAATAAGAAATGTACGGAAGTATCGACATGCTCTGAAGGAAATTTTCTTGGAAGTAACTTTTTCCATCTTATTCGGCAACAAAATTAAAGTTGCTGGAAAGTACTATACACGCTCTGCAGAAGTATATCTTGAAAAAAGATTTTTTTTAACTTATTCGACATTCAAATAAAATTTAGTCGAAAGTAATAGTAAGAATTTTAAAAAAAGATTTACGGAGAAAAAAGCTCTCTCTCTCCTGAAAACAAAATTGATTGTAAACGAAAGTATTACAAAAGCTTTGAAGAAATTTTTCTCGCAAGTAACTTTTTCCATGTTATTCGGCATATTTCACCGAGGAAAAACTTTTCACATTCTGATGGCCACAAAATCTTTGTTAAATTCTAGATTTTTTCATAAAATAAGCACTGCTGGTGCCTAGTGCGATTGTACACTGAGATTGACCCTTTTTTATTAACATTAAAATGGTTACGTGTCAATGCTCAGTAATTGTTGGGATCTCATCTCAGCGCTCCAGCTGTTTTACGCCTAAAAATAGGTGACATTTGTATGTAAAAACTTGCTAATGCAGCCATTGCAGACATCAAGCTGGGCGCGTGGGTTGTTATGTGACTTGTGGGTTTTTGTCAAGCTCGGCGCTATTTTTAGCAGCGTTGCGTAGGCATAACCTTCTATTGCCAAGTGATATGCACCTATTTATTTCTATACCAAGAACATAACAAATTATATAGTTATTTATAAAATAATAAGCAATAATTAAATAATTTAAAAGGAATTAAAAAAATTGAAAAAAATCAAAAAA
>NW_017537168.1:866256-868697 GCF_001853355.1 Bactrocera latifrons
ACATATTTTATTTTTCTTTATTTAAAAATAATTTCATAAACAATTTTTCATAACATTTATTGTATTTTTATTAAATTTTCTTCATAAATATAATTTTTCGCTGCACTTACGTGTTGTAATCCAAATTGCTGGCGTTGGCCGTACGTAGGTGCGCCTGTTGCTGTTGTTGCTTTAACTGCTGTTGATTGCTGTTGCAAGTAGTTGGCATACTTTGCATATGCCAGAGATTTTTATCAAAATTGTATAAAATTTTTTATATGAAAAATTTTTAACGTTGTTTTTTAAACCGTTTTTTTTTAATATTTTTGATACCGAAAACTTTGCCTTTTCCAAAAAATTTTTTTGCAAAGCACGTTTTGCGAAAATTTTTACTGAACTAGAAATTTTTCGTTTATTTGCTCAAATATTCACACACTCTTTATTAAATGCCTGTAAATAAACATAATTTTTATTGATTTTTTGCCTACTTTTTAGCGCTCAACCGCCATACGGCATTGTATTTACATATTTATTAATTCGTGTCTCCTTTTTTTACGCATCTTCCAGCTGTTTGCTGGCGAAAGCAGAGAAAATATTGAAAATTACGCGTGTTTATGTATGTGTATGTCTTATTTGCGGGTGTGTGTGTGTTTGTGTATATATGTAAAAGGCGAAGAAAGGACGTCAGCTGAGCTTTGCTCATAGGTTGCGTAGGTGCTGCTTGAACCCAGCGAGGAGTTTTCTTCATTTTTTGTTAATAATGAAGTTGCCATTACGATTATGGCGGCTTATAAAAAGTTTTAGAGTTCCTGAATCATCGATGAATCTTATTGTTAGAGTGTCAGATGCAAGTTGAGCTGAAAATTGTGATCCTATCGTGATTTCAGGGAGAGTAAGAAAAAACTTTGCTGTACTCTGACCAAAACTGCAGATAGAACTTGTATAATTTTTAACAAACTTGCCGATTTCAAAATTGCAAAAGCAGTCCAAAACCATTCCCTATGAACCATTTCCGCTTACGGATAGGCATAATATGTCTTAGATCTAGATACTCAAATTCAATATCTACTTCATATTATTTCTAAAATTAATCAATGGGAACGCTCGAGATCGTCTATCGATCTATGACTCTACGAAAAAATTAAGAAGAAGTAAATTATGAAACCATAGTTCTCTTCGGAAAGGTCTAAACATAAAGAGTTGGATTACTGTATAGCAAAGAAATCCGGAAGAATCGCTAAGGGCAAAAAAAGACTGCAACGCTCGATCTGCGTGTATGTTCTTAGAGAATTGCGATATTTTTTAGATTTTAATTTATTGAGTTTAAAACGATCCAACTGATTGTATGTTCTCAAAGCATGCCGGTTTTCTGTAGGCCCTTGGTTCTTCCCTCTATCTCCTCTATAACCTATTACTAACTTTTTATACATATTTGCCATTACTCGAATTCTACTATGTATGTGCTTCCTCTTTTCGCAACATGGAACACATTTCAAAGAATTTCCAGTAAGAAAGGGGCCACTGTGGGCTTTTCTGAAAACAAACCCACCGCTTGTGGGGTTAGCGCGGCTCAATGGCTGCCGACGCTGTATACCGACTGGAAAGCGCCGACAACAAAAATAGAAACAAAACCAATGAACGTGTAAAGTGAAAAGCGGTAATGGAAGTGCAAACGTATACAATGTGCGTTAGAGCATGAGCAGGGCGATGAAAACTCCAGCGAGAGCGAAGAAAAGCCGTAGCACATACAAGTACGTGTATATACGGTATATACAAACCAAGGGGGTGGCACTGAAAAACTTGTAGGCGAGCGAAAGAAAGTAAAAGGAAGCAATTAAGCAGCGGAAAACTGTGAAAAACGAAATGGGAAAAAGGAAAATATAGAAAAGTGAAGAAAAAACTGTGAATAAATGTTTGGCATTTTTGATGGATGTTGGTGATGAAAATGCTCTTGTAGGGATTCACGCTGCGCTGCGCCGCTAACATTCACATATTCGTGCTTTCATTCGTTTTTCGTGCACTTTCTTTCGTTTTTTTTTTTTTTATTAAAAATTTTTGCTGCCAGCTAATTGTTGGCATTTTTTAAGCATTTTTTTTTAAAGCAAAATGGCAGAAAACGTGTAGCAGAAGCAGCAAACGCAAACAAGTAGTAAGCGAAAAAGAGATTCGCAAAAAATTTACTATAAAGAAATGCCAGTGGAAATTCGGCGTAGCGTAGTAAAACTTGTAGTAAAAGTGTAGTAGTAAGAAGTGTTTTTTTTTTCTTATTTTCCGCATAGTTTCGGGTTGTTTAAGGGCTGTTATCGATAGTGAACTGTTTTTTATGTGCTTGGGATGGCACAAATGTGTGAGTAGTAGTAAAATTTTTTCGGTTTTTCTTTAGTATTGCTTTGCACATATATAAATATCATTTTTATTATGAAAAAAAAATTATTAAATTTAAACATCAACTTTTTACATTT
>NW_017537168.1:869349-891384 GCF_001853355.1 Bactrocera latifrons
GTTTATTTTTAAAAATGAAATACATGACTTTTTTTTATTTAAAGTCATACAATTTTTTTTTTTTAACAAAAAATTATACTTATGTATGTACGTATAATGAAATGTATACTAAAAATGTTATGCGAGATGGAAACCGATTAAAAAACAAAACATTAGAAATTTTTAAAAGTGGCTTTGTGGTATATAGAATTTGGCTTTCAGTAGCTTTTCCTGTTTTCGCAACATAGCAGGGCGTAAGACGTTGTATATATCCATGAGCTATAAATAACCAAATTTTATTGTTTTGGCATTTGATTAATTTGCTTGAAATGAAAAAAAATTTTGAGCAATATTGTTGAGGTAACAGAATTTAGCCAAATGTAAATGCGGGGCCCACCAGTAACTTTAACCTCATTGTCGGTAAAATAACCTATAAAGAGCTCTGTTAGCTTAGTTCTAAAGCCTTTAACTTCTGTGATACCAGCGTATAATATCTTAGCCATTTATACGATTTTAGAGAGCAGAAATGAGTATAAGTAGCGTATGCACAGATGTGACGCATGAAATTTCTGGGATCTAAAACTGGGTAATGTTTAAAAAAATCGCTCTTACAATGTCCGGACTGAAGTTCTGGGTAAGGCTCTTCTTCTTCTATATAGGCGTTATAGTCGAGTTTACAAGTTAGGTCTTCCAAAAACCAATAATACCTTTTTAGAAGATTATTATGTGTTTTGTTGAAAGTAACCTAAACTTGAGACATTTTCTCCATATTGCAGATCCCAAATGTTTTTTTTTCGTAATTGAAAATTATTATACATACATATGTATATATTAATCGTAGCGGACTGTAAAAATTCACTCTAGTTGGCAGAAAATTTGTCGCAGTCTTATTTCAAGGTTATAAACATTTCCAATTGGAAGGCAATTACTTAAAAATCCAATTAAAAAGACATTTAGTCGGTTTATAGGGACAATTAGATCACAGCATAGTCTACTTCTTGAAGTTTTAAGCTATTAAGTGGTCCAAGCCCGGGAGCCAGTATGCTGGCATATATTTCTAAGAAAGAAAAGGCTTTGTTTAAAAATACGGCACTCGTTTGGCTGCGGCTAGTCCGAGCTTTTTGATTAGTTGTTCCCAAAAAGTGGTATAGCTGTTAGGAGAATTGGTATAAAAAATATTTAGCAAAGGTTCAGACATTGGTTTGTAGCGTGTTTTTGTGCGTTTATTGTATTAAGAAAACATTCACAAATTTCTAATTGAAAATTTCGGTTAATTTTTTATCTCTAGGAAAAGGTTTAAGCGTCTCTTTTGTGCGAAAAATTTCTATAGAAGACGTTTTGAATTTTGATTTTACTTATCACACGCTATTTTATTAAATTCGGTTTTTATAATGTTGTTAGCACAATGATTGCCTTTTCTTTACTCTCTTTAAAGCTTATCACAAGCAATGTTTGACACTCATTGTATTTACATGCAAAAATGCTTTTATAATTTATTTCGGCAATATTTTCTTTCATATGAGCGTTTACGCACGACTCTTTGCTGACTGCGTTCGCTTCAGCACACTTTTTAGAAAATATTTAAACATTTGAAAAAATTACTAAATTTTTTTCTAAATTAGTTTTATATTTTCACGTTTTTTTGCATTTTCTCAATTTTCTTTCACACCGCTTCACACATTGAGGTTATGTATCCAGTTATCCAGTATGTAGTGTACACCGCCGCGCTCAGTACAATTTTTTCTAAAATTTTCTCAGCTCGATCGGAGCACAACGCTTAAACCACGCACTGTACGCTTTAAATTTTCACACGAAAGAATATTGCATTGTATTTTTCAGCAATTAAATGCCATTTTTAGCTGCTTATTTTTGCTAACAAAAATTTCACTTTGCTTTATTTTATAAAATTTCTGAAAATTTATATTTTTTATTTAAATTTTCACCTTGTTTTCAATAAATTTTGAGAATTTTTCTCGCCAGGAAAATGAATTGCTCAAACACCGCCGTGAAAAACGCCGTAAAACTGAGTTTCTGCCTGCCTCTGTGCCGCAGTTGCTGCCGTTTCGACGCTACAATGTCGCTTAGCTGTTACGCTGCGCTGCTGCCAACGCGCTAACAGGCCTGGAAAAGCGTATAGCAAACGCAAAAATTTTACAGCGACAGCGCAGTTGGCTTCACTGTTGCTGGCTGTACGTTGCTTGCGTTAGCATTGTTTCGGTTGCATGCCGGAAAAACGAAAATCAAAATGGCCGCTGCCAGTCGTATGCTCGTACGCTTGCTCGCCATTAATATATCGGGCGTGTGTGCGTATTGTATGTGTGCGCATGCTTTCGTATGTGTTCGAGCGTATGGCCATATGGCGTAGCAGCGCGTTAGCGACGTTGACGCTCGCTTAGCATTTGACTTAGCATTCGACTTGTTCTGTTTATACGTTTGCTTCTTCTGTTGCTTGCGAGCGCAGTCGACGTCGGCCGGTAAGCGAATTGGAGAACACATTAGCTGTATGTGTCGTCTTCAGCAGCCAATTTTCCGAACTGTACATATTTACAAACATACAAACTTCACAACGGCAACTATGTTAATATGTATGTATGTAAATACACATTATTAACATATGTAGCTTACATGCATTCTGCGAAGTACTATGTCGATTTATAGTAGCAAAAAATATGTTTAGTAATTTTTTATTGAAAAAATTATATTAATTTTTTTACACACAGTGGCACAAAAATAATTTTCTTTTGGGAAAAATTAAATAAATTGTTTGACCTACAGCGGCATAAAATTTTTTTTGTTGTAAAAAATTAAATGACTATTTTGATGTACAGTGGAACAAAAATATTTTTTTTTGGGAAACATCATATTATTATTTTGATGTACAGTGGGATAAAAATATTTATTGTTTTTGGAAAAATTATATAAGTATTTTGACGAACAGTGGGACAAAGTAACAAAAGAATTAAAAACTCAAAAAAAAAAAAAAATAAATAAATATTAGCAACTACTTTTATGTGAGAACATAATTTTATTTATTTTAAGTTTTACAGCAAACTTACTTATTTGAAAAAATAATATTTTTTTACATATAGTGGAACAAAGCAATTTTTATTATAAAAGAATAGTAAAACAATTTAGGCCCGATTGAAACTCTCTCACAACGCAATTCTTTATGATATAAGGTACATACGACTAAATGTCAGTGTTTCCACAGCCTAAACTTTTTTTATTCTAAAAACAATCAATACTCTGCGCAAAAAGTCATATTAAATATTTTTAACCAATTGTTGTAGCCCATCGCACCACTGTGTCTATATGTTCTTTAGCGCAGCGCTTTAACATTTGCTGTCCGCTTACAGTGCCTTTACAGACAGCCACTACAGCGTACATAGGTTGCTGTTCGACAGCGGAAAATTCGCTTTGGAAAATTAGACTGGAAATGCTACAAATACAAAGAAAAAGCCTAGATACATACACAAATTGTATTTTTACAAGTAGGCGCTACATATACATACATAAAAATTTATATACACACACATATGCGCATGTAAAGGAAAAGCAAACTGCGCTGAATGAGAGTGGGTGTGCTCTACATTTCGAGAGTGGGAGCGCAAATGAAGGGAGTGAGAGAGTGACATGCTTGCATAGGCACGTATACATACTTACATACATACAGATATACAAATACATACATACATATACACTTCTATATATGTGAGTACGTATTATACACTTTGAATCGCAGCGCATGCACTCAAGCATTTCCTTAAGTGTACATAGTAATATATATATATATATATATATATATGTGTGTGTGTGTGTTTAATGCATTCACATACGCACAGACGCATAAGCCCACAAATGAATATTGGTTTCTTTGTGTTTGCAGCTTATAGCGGCAAGCATTCGCCTAATTTCCAATTCACTCACAAGACATTCGTATTGGAAACTATTTGTTTGCATACACACATACATACATACAAACATACTTAACTACACACTCACACATACATAGAAAACAGCAAATTCTTTACTATTATTTCTTTTTCTAAATCTTCTTTGTCTTTTATTTTTTGCCTTCTTTTTCCACCACTTTACTTTTTCTTTTACTACGTTGGCTTCATTGCACCCATTTTTTGACATTTTGATGTTTGTATTTTCATTACATTCAATTATGTTTCGTTCGTCTAATCTTCGTTTCCTTATTTCTTTTTCTCTTTCAGTAATTATCATATTTACACCAACTAATGGATTAGTTAGAGCGACGGCGCTGAAATCCAGTAAGTACTGCTGTATATTTCTCATAATATTTATACTCACAACTCCATACAACTCTGAACTGCTCGGCATAATATAGAAACCAAGTAGCTTGTGAATCTCGATTCAGTCTACTTTCAGTCAATGTCATTTTTAAGAATTTCTTTTAATACAATAGAAGGAGGGTTAGTACGTATACTTTTATAACAAAAATAGACGCTTTGACATTCTGGTTACCTCCCTCAGTGAAGGAGAGAAGGGAAGAGAACGGTCATACTTCCTTCCGAGCGCAGAGTTCTCTTATGGGCTGGATCCTTTGCAACAATTTTTCAGACTTATTCTATAACAATTCACTACAATCAGCTCCGGGCTTCGGTGTTCTCTCTAAGGCCCAGTTCCCCCTTTACTTACTGGGCCGTCATCTGTAGGTGGAATTTTGACAATTTTTCCGAAAATAATTTTAAGTTACTCCTTTATTATGTTAACTATTTTGGGATTAACATTTTACAATAATATCACTTCTCCTATTTCAAAACACCTGTACTACATTTTGTGCGCAAAAAATCTATCATATTCTCTAGAAGCAAGTTTCTCTGTATTTTTACCAACACAAATCTCCATATTTTGACAAACTCATTGACAACAGTAGCTTTGTAAATTTTAACTATCAACAGTCGCTTCCGAATTATCTTCTATTAGAACCCAAATAGAAGAAAACGTCTTTCTTTTCGTAAGTTGTACTTACCTTTGAGCTACCAGGAAGATATTCTAGCAGCCTCCTAAAACCCTGTCTGCCTGTGTATCGCCCCATTTCCACAAAAGGTTTTGTTTTCTAAACAGCTACAGTTTTTCAAAACATACTTTATTAGAATCCGACTTCCACGTCCTACCATATCATTGAGATTTCCGGAAGCGAAACGTATAAAGCGAAACGTTGAAAGGTTTCAAGTAATCCCATGTAGTCAGGTCCTTCTCCACCTGGTCTTTCTGAGGTCTTCACCTTCCTCTGCTTTCCCCGGCGGGTATTGCCTCGAATATTTTCAGAGCTGAAGTATTTTCGGACTAAATGACCTAGTCAGCATAGCCGCTGTCTCTTAATTCGCTGAGCTATGTCAGTATCGTCGTATATTTCGTTTAGGTCATCGTTCCATCGAAGCCCAAAGAACCATAAATCTTCAGTATAACCTCGAAAACTGGTAACGTCAACCCATCAGATGTTGTCATCGTTCATGCTACCGCAGATATATGTATGTCTTCGTCGGGAAGGTTCGTTGAGAGAGGACTTTACTTCTCAATTGCCTACTTAGTCCAAAGTAGCACCGGTTGGCAAGAGATATTCTGCGTCGGATACGTCGGCTAACATTGTTGTTGATATTAATGCTGGTAACAAGATAGACGAAATTATCTACGACTTCGAAGTTTTGACTGTCAACAGTGACGTGAGAGCCATGTCGCGAGTGCGATAACTGTTTGTTTGAAGACAGGAGATATTTTTTCCCCTTATTCACTATCAGACCCTTTTACTTTGCTCTCTTACTTAGTTAAAAGATTAATCCCAAAAATCCAAAACTGGAACAAATTTACCTCACTTATTTCGATATAAGGAACTCTTTAAGACTAGAAGATTAGAGCTGCTTTTGAAAATAGCTTTTGATAATTGTAACAGTGTTGGGGATTAGTAGTCATCAGTTATTAAAAGGAGCTGCGGCTTACTATGAGTTCAAGTGCTTGAAAAAAAGCAATATGGGAGTGTACACCTCTACGTAGACCATCGAGTCAGTTTTTAAAGACGTACCAGTGTTAAAGAATAGATAGACAGTAGAAAATCGAGGTTCAGGCGCACTCTAGATGTCTTTTGATTATTTCAATCAGGGTTTGTTCTTTTCACTTTTTTAGTAGATTAGATACCGATAACTAGATAGTAGAAAAAGCGCAGTTCCACTAAGAAATAGTTGTATTAGAAATCCAACTCTTCATCATAAAGCTCTGAAATTATTTCTTTCCACTAGTAAAGCTTGCATGATATGAACTATTAAACTGTTTTTCGACTTAAAAAAAAAATATTTTAAATATGAGATATTAAATGCTTAAAAATAAAGGTAGACCAATTTGCTTTTTTTTAATTAAAAAAAATTTTAATATTTTTAGAAAATTTATTTTCTATTTTTTTTTTTGTTTAAATGAAAATTCAAAAAAAAGTTAAAAAAATTTTTTGTTGGCATTTTTTTACTACATAGTGCAATTCGTATATACTTATTTACATATGTATATATGTTCGCAATTTTTCTAAGCTTCTAAGATTTCACTAATATTTTTTCAATGTCAACACCCTGATCTCTGTGAAATAGCAACAACCCCTATTTCATAGGTAATAACTCAGCAGTCAAAAAGTGCGTACATGAACTGCTGTCCCACACGCAGACCGGCGTCGATGACTGCTAGCAACCGAGCATACACACTCATATAAACATATATGCAAGTATTATACGCATCTAGCCATATGCACAAACTGCACGCACATTTCTAATATCCGATACGCAGAACAGGCGAACAGGCGCACAGCACGCGAGCAGCAGAACGCGCAGCAAAACTAGAAAATAGCAAAAGTGAAAATGTAATTGAAGTGCAAAAGCAGTGAATGCATTGAGCGAAATCAGAAAATCATGCAGCACCACCAGAAATAGCAACAGCAGCAACAACAGCCACAACAAAGTGGGCGAACAGCAATAAATCTAAAATATACGCACAGCGTCTATTTTCATGGCCAAACCCCTGGCCACCACGCCACACCACACTGTCCCATTGTCAAATACAGGGCACACTCATACAAATGCGAAGAAAAATTTCAAACTGCTCGAAAGGCTGCATACAGCATAGCATAGGGTGGATGCGCGCAGTTGCAGAAAGCCAAGCTGTAACTGTGATTACGTGTATGTGCGTGTGTATATAAAAATGAAATTAGGAAGGAAGTAAGCAAGGATATGCGTTTAGGCCGATCCCCATATACATATGTATGTATGTATATACATATGTGTGTGATGCGTTACATGTGCCATCACCGTAGCGGTGGTGGTTGTACTGTGCGTAGTGCGTACATATACCGCTGCCGGATAGGCCCAGAACAGGGTGCGTGCACACGCATACTCTGCCACGACAACGCCTATGCTGACGGTGGATGTTTGCATGTTTACATTGTGGCATGGTTAAGCCATTACGCGGATTTCGCTGCCGTTAGCAACTGGCACTTCGCTACACCGCTTATGGCATAGTAAAAGTTTGTGCAAATAAATAGTAGCATGAATTCAATACAAAAATAGACGCGTTGAAATGCGTAAAGTGCGTTGCCTAGCGCAGTTTAGAGTCTAGTCAGCTACGCTAGCAGCGTCCAAGCGGCTTAGGGTGGTTAATTTTAACGCGCATGTTGTTGTTATTGGCAGTTTGTTGTTGAAAGCGCAGCTATTTTCCTTTTTTCACTTTTTAAAGCTCACCGTCTTGCTCCGGTTGACCAAGAAGCGGCACATAAGCGCTTTTATGCCCACAAATACATATGTTACGTTCACACCAGGCGGTAAAATTAATTTCAGTTGACATTCAATTTAAAATTTTTTGCCAAAATTTGTGCACATTTCATTACGCAACTGTTAAAATTTGCATCCTTTTCACATCCTTGAAATATGTTTTTCATTTCCTCTGCTGGTAGTGCGAAAAAAAGGCACATGACACTATACATACATATATATATTTTCAATTATAATGCGAAAGAAATCCAAAATAATATTTAAGGGCTCAAGGGTTCTTTGCATGAGTTTCATATTCCCTGAGTTACATATGTCAAACTACTTTCATATTTTGAATGAACTTTCTCTTTGAATGAATAAAAATGTATACAGTTATGTAATTGTTTCGTGATTTGAATGTTCTTCGAAAATGTCTCGAACTTCAAAAAAAAAAAAAAAATACAAAAATAAGTATTTTATTGAACATTTTTTTGGGGAATTTAAAATCTTTTGCGTTTTTCTTGAACAATTTTTTTTAAATGTGTCCGTCTAATTGACAATTTTAAAAAATATAATTAATATATTAAACTACACTAAATCAATTCTTCCTTCCAGTGTCCTTGAAATGTTTTTCTTAATTTCTGATTTATATACATACATATGTACATATTTGTATAGGCAACAGGGTTTTGTCGATTAAAAAAAAAAAATATTAAACCAATGGTTATAATTATTTGACGGTTTGTTCAAGAGGAAAAAATTTATGGTGAACGATGCAAGTTAATCCCTACCAACCCGATCGTCAAATCTAACTTATTTAAAACTTGTGACGGCTCAACGTTCAATTCATGTTGAACGATGCCTTTGATGTCAAAAAAGGCAATGAACTTCGTTTTCACTTTGGATTTGCTAATTCTTCCCTTTTTTGGGCGAGGAGAAGCCTATGTGTGCCACTTGTTAGATTGCCTCTTTGCCTCGGGATTATACTCAAGGATTCATGACTCGTCACCTGTGATAACATTATTAAAAAATTAGGGGTCACTTTCACATATGTAGACAAAATATGAACCTCCTTTCCAAGCTTAAAGAGCTGCTGGCGACTCACTATCGATGTATGTGATGTCTACAATTGCTATTTTCCAAATCCAGCTGATTCTGGGCGATTGTTTCCTTTATACTGTCCATTTGTTGGTAATACTGGTCCGAATTAAGAGCACTTCGATGATCGAAGAAAACTGTCAAGATAACATTGTTTTTTGATCTGTTGATGACATGCCATCCTGGTAGTCGAAAAGCATTATTTCCCAGATATTAACGAGACGCTGTTTTTCGAAAAAAATTACTGATTTTGGAAGCAATCGAGCTTTCACTTTTTTTAGGCCCAAATAATTTTTCAAAATGATTTTCACTAATCCCTCCAATATTCCAACGATGCCAGTAAGATCTGTGAATTTTTTTAAAATATTAAAAACAAAGGATAAAGGATTATATAAAGATAAAGGATAAAGGATTATATAAAGAAGTAAATTTTCAAAATTTTAAGTAAATCGGTTGTATAGAGCTTGTGATAATGCCGGTACCGTGTGGAAAAAAGTAGTTTCGAGAAAAACGCGTTTAAAAATGTGAGTCCACCTACCTACTGGGCTAAGTACTGCGTCACTAAAGTAACTGTAGCTCTTAAAATAATTTTGATTTTTAAAAATTCTTTGGAGGATATGTTCTTAAGGGTCTGAACTTTAAATATATGAAAAAAAATCGAATTTTTCAAAATTCTAGAGTAGAATACCCTCTTAATGACGTGTTGATCAGCAGTTGATGTTGATGGTCGTCCTGGACGTGGTTCGCCATCAACGCGTTCTAGACCATCTTTGAATAATTTGTAGCAATCTCGCCACAAACAATTATCAGCGAAGGCCTTTTCCAACATTCTAAACGTCAGTTCAGTACAAGAAATTTGATTCCGCACACCAAATTTAACGGAACTTCTTTGTCCAATAATTTCACTCAACGTAAAAATCGTTGAATACACTTTATGTACTTCAGAAAGACAAGCGTATAGTAAACACTACTGATTATTTTGTTGTGCTATTTGCCACAAATGTCACTGGTAGTCATTTCTAACTAGAAAAAAAAAATATTTCGGCGAATGGGTTTTCATGCGAAATTTTAATTAAACGGTCTTACTATTTTTTGCCCACAGTAGTAATTATAGTATACTATGTTTTTTAGTTCGCAACCAGATCATGGAAATAAATGAAATATAAATATTGTTGATTCATAAATAAAATTGTCGAAACCAGTCCGATGCTTTAGTCTTCACTATGCTATCATCATTCCCAAACACATGTCGTCCTCCGCCAGCTTCTGTTTTGCCATAAAGTGTCCTAACATTTTTTACATCAATAATATCTCCTCATGAAAATTAAAATTTATCCTTTTCAGTTTTTCTTTTTATTTTGCCAATTAGCTTAAACCCCTTAAACCCACCGGCTTCGAAATCATAAGTGTAATCCAGTGTAAACAATTCTATTCCAATTAAATGATTGCGAATTAATTCAAGAAAAGACGGAAAAAAAGAAAAGGACTCTAAGACACGTTGCCACCTTTCGAAAATGAAAGGTGTGCGCGCAAATATATCATAAGGACAATTTGAAGAAGATTGCAGCTGTCTGTGAAAAAGACAACAGACCACCAACAACAACAACAAGCAAGCGCGCTAATAAAAATTTCAACTGCCGTAAAGGTATCCCAAATGCGGACATTAAACCCGAAATTAAGTGTGCTGTTTTCGGTTTTTTGTGAGAAAATTTAAATGAGACTTGCGCGTACAAAAACAACATTTCGTAATAAATTGTAATAAATTAAAAATTTGCAGCTACACTTTTTAATTACTCTCGGCAATAGCAAGCGCGGCATAAAAATGCAAATGTAAATGCAATATTTTGGCATAATTTTATTAAGTTTACGTGTGGGGCGTTTAATATAAGAGGACATATGAAAAATATAATGCAAC
This sequence comes from Bactrocera latifrons, assembly GCF_001853355.1. Classification (NCBI taxonomy): domain Eukaryota; kingdom Metazoa; phylum Arthropoda; class Insecta; order Diptera; family Tephritidae; genus Bactrocera; species Bactrocera latifrons. The sequence goes on from NW_017537168.1 coordinate 880,093, forward strand.
AACAGCTTACTATTTACGAGCGGATAATAAAATTCGGCTAATAATGGCATTTGTGTGCATGAATACAAGGATGCATGTTTTCGGCGTCGTAAAATGTTTGCATGGAAGTGCTAATATGTGTATCTATGTATGTATGTGCAGAAAAGACGGCTTAGTCGATTTTCAAAAGGTGTGTGTGTGTAAAAAATCGCTAAGCTAAGGAGCGCATGCGCCAAGGATTAAAAGTTGTAGGTGAGGGTAATTATTTCACAAAAAGAAACATTGCGGGATGTGTGCAAAATTTTCGGTTGAATGATTTTCGTGTTCCCTGACCGACAATTTTTTTTTTTAATTTCTTTTTTTGTTTTTTTTATTTTAATTTTTTTTTTTTTTTTTTTTTTTTTTTTTTTTTTTTTTTTTTTTTTTTTTTTTTTTTTTTTTTTTTTTTTGAAAAAGTGTTCGCCTTTGACGGTTATGTTGGCATTCAAGTTGTTGATTTTGAATTCCAACTTCAAGTAATATTTTCAGAGCAGTAAAGTATCACAAAGCGTGCTATCGAAGTCAAGGAAAAACGTTAACCAAAGCTAAACACTAATCCATTTCGAGGTTGCCTACTTTTTTAAAGATAAAACACAGAAACTTCAAACTTAAGAGGCATCGCGTTCTTTGGCATTTATGTTTTCCTTCCATTCGAAATGTTGGCCGCGGCTACGTGTCAGATAGTCCATCCGTTGTGTCCAATTTTCGATGACTCGTTCGAGCATTTCGACTGGTAACTGGCGATTGACACGCGTGATGTTTTGCTCCAGGAAAAAGTCACCGACATTATTTTGCTTTCGTCCCAAATGCGGCAATTTCACTTTTTACATATCCTTTGAGCCAAAAAAAGGGCCTCATCAACGAACAAAATTTGGCTCGAAAAGTTGTGATATTCTTTTCACTTTTCAAGAGCCCATAGACCGAAGCGAAGCGCTTGGAAAGCTCGAGGTCCATCAATTCTCAATTTTTCAATTAAATAACTAAATGGTTTAGGCGACATCCTCGAAGGATTGTCTTTAGATTATGGAATATCCTTTTATATAGTTATCCCATTTTCAGTTTATTCTGGAACTTGACCTTGACATTTAAGTAGATGTGTGCCTCTAAAGTAGTAACGAAGATGGGAAACGTCAGAAGTAGTCGAGAAAATTCATATTTGATTCGAAGTTTCCAGTTCTTCAAGCGTCCATGTTCAGAAAATATATTCAGCCCTATCACCCGCGGCAGTACTACTTTTATATTGCATTACTGAATCAGAACTCGATTCGAATCGATGAAGATCCGCTCATTACTTAAGAAAAGCATATATTTCGAATTTACTTCAAATAATTAAACTACGTACTTATTTTCCATGCTACTTCTTGGGTTAAATCATTTCCGTTTTACCATCAACAAATTCGGCTAAAAGTCCATGAGAGCCAAGTTTGTCGGACTGTCGGAAATTTAACAAAGCTCTCGCGGCTTAAAAGTAGTTTCAGGATTTATATGGTTTTTGTCCCATTAGACAAGTTATATAACAGTATGTAGGGTAGGATCAGAGTTTTAGAGTTCGGTAGCAGTGAAACGGTTTCCTCAGGGTTGTGTAACACTTACTATACATTTATAACTCTTAACTCCTATGACTCGCCCCTACTACAAAAAAATGGGTGTCTTGATAGACTTAATAAACTTTTGAGGCTAAAACTCTTTCTTCTCTGTTCATTGACTCTATACGCCATATGTTGCTTGTGCTCCAAGACCTGAGGTGTTTTTCTAGAGTTCACTGTTCAAACAACCTTTGAAGGAGCTAAATTGGCTGAGGCAGCTTAGGGGAATTGTGTCTCCAACTTAGTTAGTTTTGAAGACATGAACTCAAGCCAGCCCTAAACTACCAAAAAATATGAACCCACAACACTCAAAAATGTACACGTAACAAATGTGCGCACACAGTCGTCAATTTTGGCATGCGTGTCTTCGTCTGCGCATTTTGACTGTATCCTCACAATTTGCCAAAAATATTTGCTTGATCGCCTTTCCATTGAATCCTTTGCGGATCGGCTGATCCGCGACACATATGCTGCGGCATGCAGCGTTAAGCCGTGCACAGGCGCATATATGGCCAGCCGAAATTGTAAATTGTTCAGCAAAACGAGAAAACAACAATAACAATTACAATACAAAAATGTGGCAATAAAAAATTGAGGACAGGTGCAAAATTTCGCCTTGCAAAAAGGACATTGCAGGCGATCCAATGAAGGCATAATGAAAGAAGCGCAAAATTAAACGAATTTATGTGCGTAGCGCATGAAAGTCTGCGACCTCAAAAAATCGCAAGTATTTTAGGCACACGCCAACAGCAGCGCGTCCGAAAATATAGAAATTATATGTAAACCCAAATGCTGTTGCGCTGAGCCTTGAAGATTAAAAAAACAAAGAAAAATTGGCAAGAAATCCTTACAGTCCTTTATGAGTACACCTCCAACATAAGCCATCACTCCGCTCGCTACTCATAATTACCTGCCTGCGCGCCGCCTTTCCTCACTTTCTTCTTTTGTGGTGTTTCTCTTCACTTAAATTGTTGAATATTTTTGATTCGTCTTAGCTCGGTCACATCAAGGCTACACATGTCCTTTTTCACCTACCCAAAACCTCTTTGCTCGATCTCCATTCGATAACTTGCTTTATAAAAGCGTTATTAATGCCTTGCTAACTGTATATGCTTGTATGTATGTATATAATTTTCGTTAAAATTTCCTTTGCGTGTTCTGCACTGTTTTGGCACAAGTCACTGATCCTACGCGTTCTGTTGATCCTACCGCTTTATTGTTGATTATCCCTTCGGCAGACAGCCGATTGTAGTGTGCTCCTATAAAGGCTGTGCGTGTCAAAACTTCATTATATATGCCTGCAAAGGAGAGTACAATCACAATGTGTCTGGATAGGCAGACACAGATGTGCGCCTTTTCGATTCTGTTGAACCCAGTAGGGATGCGTGTGGAGCCAGTGTACCACAACCTCAAAATTCCGCTTCAATTTTAGTTCAAGTTTCTATATTTACAGTTTGGTTATACACTTACTTGTTCATTTTCATCATCTAAGATCTCACTTACTATATTAGTTTGTCTTCCCCACCCAACACACGAACCGATTTTCGTATTAAATTCGCCTTGGCGAAGCATGCTTTTGCTAGTTTTTTGGGTTAGAAAACGGATCTGTTTAATCAACCGTTAAAGTTCTTGAAAGCCTGTTCTTTTGCGAACTTGGGAAGACTTCGAGTTGTAGAGAAATTCTTAAATTTTTTGGTAGGTTAGGCGATCCCATAAATGGAATATTTGTAAAGTTCGTAGAGGTTATTGAAAAAGGCGAGCCGATACTTCAGCCATGATGTCTTTGGCATTTTGATGGGTCAGGCAATCCTAAAAATGGAATATTTGTGAAGTTCGTATACTTTATTGAAACAGAGTTTTGGACTTTATAATTTTCTTCTCAAGTCAAAAATCGCTACAATAGCTTAATAAGCCTTCATATTATAAATTTTAGCTAAGACTGGACTTTCTGTTGGATATATTCGGGTATCAATACGAGAAAGTCCGATTTAAACTTAAGTGTAAAACATAAACTCTGATTTCCTTTCAATTTTCGTTCTATTTATGCAGTAAATAGTTTAAGCTCAGTTGTCTTATAAAGCTTATTCCTTCCCCTTGAAGGAATTATGTCAGTTTTATAGTAAGAGCGCTCAAATTCTCTTGGATACAGTTCTAAAATCAGAGTCTATGAATTAGGGCTACCTATAAAAAATCTAAAAAATGCGAAGTTCTATGTTTGGAGATCACCAACCTCCTTGATTTTTGCCAAAACGGTCTGTCAAGTAAAGCAATTTTTGTCTTCAATGTATCACAGAAAGAATTTGTTTACTTTGCAATGAGCAAGTGTGGTTCCCACATAATGTGAGTGGACCTTGAGTACCCCAAAAGTGTTAGATTGCGAACCGGTGATAAACCAACAGCACTTTTCATACTTTGTTAGTCGCCTACAAGTTTCCACTGTACTTCACGGCTAAATACTCCCGAAATGTGTTATTTTGTTTTGCGCAAGCGCGTGCGATCATTGACTTTTGTCAGGCTATCGTTCCCCTCTTATTTTTTCGGCACTCAACGACTGCGCAACTGACTCGCATCACCTCCAATTCGAATCTACAATGCCCAGCTTACGTATAACGCAGCGCTAAACTGCACGATTGCATAAGCCTGTCTCACTTCGTCGACTAGTAGAGTGCACTGTGTAGTGGCGAGCGTAAAATGCGTATAAATTTGAGTATTTTAAATACTATTTCCTAATTTCTCTGAATAGTTGGCAACACACTTTTGTCGGGGGGTTGGTTGTGGATGTCTTAACAATTGCTTAATTCATGCCTTTAACGCTGTTAATTACACAAATTATTGATTAAAAATTTTAAACTTTATTGTCAATTAGAGTAAATTACAATTGCTAGTTTACTAGGCGATTAAAAGATCAAAGCGTGCACTCAACTACCTATCTGGGCCACACAGAGTTTTGTGGTGAGCATACAAACCTTGCACTTAATCGGCGGGTATAATGGCTACTAGTAAGTTCTTCGAATATATTTTAAAGACTTTAAGAACAGATAAAATTAATAATGTATATAGAAAATCAACAGAACTCCGATAATTCTATTGTAAATGTCTATAAATTTAAGTGATAACGTCGTTGGTGGGCTCTGGTAGCGTAAATTGACGTAGAGTTAGGAAGGATGTAGTCGGTTTGGCGAGAGTTAAACAGCAGTTAGAGTAACAAAGACGAGTTGAACTCCATAAAACAAAGCTTGCAACAAAGTAATGGTTATAAATTGCTAAATATCTTTTGATCATTTGGTTCTGGTCGCTTAACGAAAGGTCGCCTTAAGTTTCGAAATCTTTAAAGTACCGAAGATCCTGAGCTTCATGATAAACAGATTTTGATATATAGGAATTTCCAAAAAACCTGTGTATTTGTTGTATTAGTTAATGGCTAACGGATCATCAAGCTCATTATAATTCTGCCACAAGAATTGCTCGACTAACTATTAAAATTTGCTATCATACCTGTAACTAATAATTCGCTTGATGAACTCCATGAGCTAAGAGGATAAATCCGTAAACTCGACAGAAGCGTTGGACATTTAACCAGCTAATGTGTTCTGAACGCAACCCTTCCTACCGGCGTTTTTTAATGGAACTCAAGATTATCCGAAAACAATTCGAACACGCAGGCGGGTAGTTCGATCAGCCACTTCTGTGAAAGCTCTCAAAACCGATCAGTCGCAAGATCTTTGTACGGGGTTGTTGACCAATCTTGATGGGAGATAAACACAATAGATTCCGGCGGAATAGTTGCTTGATGAACTCCATGAGCTCCGAGGATAAATCAGTAAACTCGACAGAAGCGTTGGACATTTAACCACGACTGGTAGAACGAGTTGTCTTCAGAGCACTTTAGCGCTTGTTTATTGGAGTTTGTGCACACAGACGTTGTTTCGGCATAATATAAAAGAGTCGGCAGCTTTTCGTCGGAGACTAACTAACTAATAGTATTATCTTTATTAATTTCCGAGAGCCGATTTTCGTCAAAGTAATCTTAGAACTCAGCCACAACCACCACAACCAATTCGAATTCGGCAAGCGGTTGGTGCAACCAACAATACTATTTAAAATACTACTCTAAATCCCTAAACAAGGTTGACTTAGCAGATGGGAAGGTGGAAAGTGAACATTGGAGGATTATTGAAGAAACCATTCAAAAATCAATTCGAATTCAGCAAACGGCTGCTTCACCTGGCACTCCTATTAACAATTGAATATTGATCTCCATTCCAAAATGGTTTTTTTTAGAAGCTGGTTGGTTATGAAAAGAGATCATGAAAGAATTATTGATGTACGTTTTCAGGTTAGGTCCTTCACCACAAGATCATTCCAATGGAGTGGAGCTCTTCCTCTTTCTCTGCTTCCCCGGCGGTTACTGCGTCGAATACTTTCAGAGCTGCAGTGTTTTTATGAATTCGGACCACTTGACCTAGCCAACGTAGACGTTGTCTTTTAATTCGCTGTACTATGTCAATATCGTCGTATGTCTCTTACAGCTCATCGTTCCATCGAATGCGGTATTTGCCCTTGTCAATGCGCAAAGAACCGCAAATCTGCCGCAGAACCTTTCTTTCGAAAACTCGTAACGTCGACTCAACAGATGTTGTCATCGCCCATGCCTCCGCAGCAAATAACAAGACGGCAATTATGAGTGACTTATTAAGTTTGGCTTTTGTTCGTAGAGAAAGGGCTTTACTTCTCAATTGTCTACTCATTCTTAAGTACCACTTGCTGGCAACAGTTAACAGTTATAGTGTGTTAGATTTTCAGGCTGGCATTGTTGTTGGTGTTGATGCTGCTTCCAATCTCGAAGCTATGACTGTCAACAGCGACGTGGAAGCCAAATCGCGAGTTCGACGACTATTTCTTTGATGACAGAAGATAATTCGTCTTGCTCTGGTTCACTACCAAACCCTTTGGCTTCGCTGTCTTATCCAGTCTGGAGGAAGCAGAACAAGCAATGCAGATGATCGGCCTACGCCAGCAGCGATTCTATGAAGTTTATATATAGAATATGTTGGAACCGCAGAAACTCGAACTGCATTCATTTCTAATATCAATCCTTTAACTTAACCTAATTTTATGAGCTCAAAAGACGTATAAAACTCGAAATTATATTATTATATTAATTATGCACATATTAAAAAGCGCGATAAGCAAAGCTACGAAGGTAATTATGTAAATAAGATGGAAGTTAAGAAAGTAATCAGGCGCACGTAAGCTGCATGGAAATGTGCAGCAATGTGACGAGCACGTATATCATACAAAGCAACAACAGCCATATTGATAAACATTAAAACAAAACCTTACAAAAGTGGGCGTGGCCAACAAATGAGGTGGGCGTGAACCGTTGTGCGCTGCCGTTGCATGTGCCAAGCGCTTTGTCAAAGCAAACGCCGCACATACACACGCGCACGCATATAAAGCCAGTCACCTAGGCGTCTCAGCGCTACGTAAAGCGATACCTATACTTAAATATTTGCACATGCGAAAAAAGTTGCCGAATGGAAATTAATTAGCAGATGCAACACACAATCGCTGACGCAATCAGACGCTGCACGACAAGCGTATAGCGCTTTCTTTTACCCGATCCTTGTTGTTGCCTCCTGCGAACGAGCGCGCCAAGCGCTGGCGAAATGTGCATTTTTTGATTGTTAGATCAAGGGTGACCGACCGATCGAACGACCGACCGACCGAACGACCCGAAAGAACTGCCACAATCAAAAGCAGCAAAGGACCCGGAGCCAGCACCGGGCAGCAAGTCAGTCATAAGCAAAGCGCCGAGTTCATTAGCTGTACGCTGCGCATGCGCGATTAAAAACGCCACACGGCTGTCATTATAAAGGTCATAAACGAAAAACACGAAATTTTTCCATTCGCCTGCACATGCGTTGTGTGCCACTTCAAATACTTACAGAAAATTTTAATGATATAATAATAATGAAAAAGTGCTACAACAACAATAATGCAAACAGCGATAAAAACGAAATAACATTCAAATGTGCGGCGCTCCGCTCGTCGTACAACATTCCTCTTGGCTTCGCTGCAGCCAAACGGCCAGCCATTTGGCGTCTGCCAATCCAACTGCACCTGCGCACATTAGTCCTGTGCCGCTTGCTGGCTGACTTGCTTGCTTGGGCCGATTTGTTGCCAGCTTACCTCCTTTGGATCTTTCGATTGCTGAAATTCACCTTCGTCTGCGCTGCGTTTACCTTTATTCCTTCTTCTTATTGGTATTGCGTTTGTGGCCGCAATTTTGCTACGCATACCGTTATCACTGCCGTTGTTACCACAGATACGTATGTACTTACACATTTCAGCCTGCGGCCAGGACCACAGCKTAAAATTAAACAAACACAGCGAATGATAAACAAGGTTGTGGTTAATATCGATAACCTTACTGCGCTGAAAGCAGGGGCTGTCATAAAATTGTGCAGTTGGACTTGCCTGTCATGCATTACATGCTACGAAAAGATCGCAACTCATCACAAAATGTGAAGAACTGCTGCTCCGCGCTGATAATTACAGTACTAAACAGATATGAACGTTGAGTAGATCCAAGTGACAGCCGCCAGACACAACGAATCTGTGAGAAAGCCAAAGCAATACCACAGACCGCTTGAAAAGGCGAGCTACGGTTCGCTGCGATCCTAACTCTGCCCTCAGCCCGTAAAAATTAAAGTGTATTTACAGCATAGACAAAGACTCCGAGGTTTTAATCAAATAGTTGTAACAATTTTGCTTTTAAACAACGGCGATCTTTCATCAACTTATCGCATAACACCACTGAACTTTAAAACATAGGCTTCGCTTTCGACTTGAGATCACTGATCTCAGGCAGCCGAAATCAAAAGGGTTTGGATGGATCGATAGAGACTCGAAGGCTTTCAACAAATAATTGTCAGACTGGCGCTGTTATTGGACGTAGATGAGTTTTACATTAGCTATCATACTGTACCATTGGACTGTCACATGTAGCGTTCTTCTAAGCATGGATGAGGCTACATGTCAAGCGACTGGATGAGTCGATAGAGACTCCGAAGCTTTCATCAAATACTTATTTGATTATTATTTTCATTAGCTTGTCATACTGTACCTCTGGAGTCCTCAGCGTAGGGTTTATCTAAGCATGGCATAGTCAGCCTGATTTTTCGTTGATAAGACTTTAAAACTGCCATTTCTGGTGTGATTCTAAAAATCTACAATCATGGCGATTTTCATAGCCAAACGGAAACCGAAATGGATGTCATAAACTTTGTGGCGCCAAAGAACGAAAGTGAAAAATGAAGAGACATAGCTTCTTTAACGCTCTCCTTCAGTTTTTATCTAGCGTAATGAATTCCTCGATAAGCAGTGATCTCAATTACTGAACCATTTCAGTTTGCAATGACCTGAGGTAAGTGATATGCTTACAAACTGCATCCCCGGTCCGGTATAAAATTAAAAAAGTATAGACCTCATGACTCAAGTTCTTCATAAATGTAACCTGCTCTATACTTGCGTCAAAATTCCTGTAAATTATATTTCAGTTCAGAAAAAGTTAGGTAACAGCAATGTAAGCCTCGAAATCCAACGAAGAATAATTCTTGCCAACAAGTGCTAGTTCAGGCTGCGTAGGCAATTGAGATGTAAAGACCTCTATCGACGAACGTACTGGTGCAGAGGCATGGACGTTGACAACAACTGATGAGTTGACGTTATGAGTTTTCGAAAGAAAGGTTCTGCGAAAGATTTATAGTCCTTTGCACATCGATTCACTCAAGTTAGTATGCGACGCAGTACCCGCTGGAAGAGGAAGACCTCCACTGCGTTGAAAAGACCCGGTGAAAAAGGACCTGGCTACCTGGCGATGTGTACGCTAATAAAGAAGAATATTAGCACGGCTAGTAAACTTCTTGGCCCCTGTGCTTCGAAATTAAGTTCGTACGAACTGAGAGTTCAATGATTCGATATAACGAAAGAGAAACAGGGAAATGAGGAAATTTTTGGGAGGTGTTATATGTTTTTAGGAACACATTAGAATATCCCATTGCCAAGATACCCACTACCAACACTACAAAATATGGCTTTCAAGAGCTTTTGAAACAACTGTCTGATTCGTGTATCCTCCCTGCCCCGAAACATCGGCAGAACTGCTTTGTATGCGATCTCTTGACTATTCCTCAAAAGCGTAAACAACCGATTGCCCCACCTGTAGCGCTCAACTACGCACATGTTATCTCACATGCGCCGCATACGAAGTGAAATCGCAAATGTATCCTTGACGCGTGCCGCCGATAGCCAAGTGGCATGATAGCCAACCGATATGTATGCAGACAGATTACTAAAAGACTGTGTGTATGTATGCATGTGCAATAGTTCAACGCAATAAAGTCGATATCCTTAAGAGGCTGCATTACAGCCTGCGTAGCTGCTGTCTGTCTGCGCACATGCACATATACATACATAGATTGGTGTGCATGCGTGGCTGCTGTCCGTTGCCGACACAAAAACAGGTGCATGCAATTCACAAAAAGCCTACAACAACAAAAACGAAGCAATAAAAATCAGCAACTGGGCCGTTGGCGTTGGCATGCATTAAGTGGTCGTCGCTCGTGCCACACACCATCGGCAGCAACAAGCAGAACAAAAAACGGCAAAGTAGAAAATGAAATAAAATAAAATACACAGCATAATAGAGCAACAACAAAACTTGGCGCTGCACCAATTCGGTATTAATTTAGCGTACTTGACACTCGTTTTTGTGGCACTTTTTCAGCAAATTATTTTTTTCCGAATTCTTTGTGTAAAGTAATATGTTGTTGTAACACTTTTACAATATTTTTTTTTAGTTGCAGTTGAATTTTGTTATTGTAGTGCCAATTTTTAAAATTTTTTTGTGGTTTTTTTTTAATTTTTTGTTGATTTTTTAAACTTTTGTGTGTTTTTTTTTCGATTTCATTTTTATTTTAATATTTTGTTTATAGTTTTTGTTTATTTTCGATGTTTTTTTAATTTTCGAAATAATTCAATTTTGTTTTTTTTTTTTTCATTTTTGAACAATCAATTTTCTTCTTCCAGCCTTCTCATGCTCCTTTTGTCACAAATTAATTACCGCAAATTGATTACGCTTGTCGTTTGCATTCGCATCCACAACAACAAAGCCGCCAGCAGCCTCAGCCGGTATTTTAGCACACGCGCATGCGCCGCTGATAATTCCAATAATTTTGCCTTGTGGCAGTTATTGACAGTTTGACATTTTATATGCTCACGCACACATTCACATACCTACATACATACATATATGTACATATGTAATGAATTTTTGTGCCGCAGCTATGTTGTTGTGGTTATTGTTGTTTTCTGCCTGCGGTTGTTTGTATTAAATATTAAATAATAAGCGATTTTTTCTCTCGCCACCGCTTGCGTTTTTGCGGTGTGTGGCATTGTTTGTTGGTGTTGTTGCAACAGCTGTGAAAAGCGCAAATGCGGCGGCGGCCGGCGATTGTGTCGATTGAGGTTAATGTGTTGTAACTTATACAAGTTAGTGTTGCACCGTTATTCTCTTTTTTATCATGGTGATATTATTCATTTCCTTATGTTCGATTTTCTTCTACTTTTAATATATTTTATTCGTGCTTGGTGTTTTTATATTTTTATTGCAATTAATTATATA
>NW_017537168.1:892134-895685 GCF_001853355.1 Bactrocera latifrons
ATTTAATTAAGTTTTAAATTTCGTTCTTTAAATTTCGAAATTTCGGTTTACACTGTTGGAGTAATGTCTCTAGCTGAAAAATGGCAAAAAGCGGTCAACCAAAATGGTAACTATTTTTTATTTATTTATTATTATAAGTATAAAAAAATAAGTTGAAGTTTGATTAGAAATGCGAAAAGACTTTTTCGACTACCAATGTTGCGTGATTTTGAAACCAACTGACGAACGGACAGACAGATGGATTTCAAGTCGTTTCGTCATGCTAACCAATTATATATCATATACATGTATTACAATATATCTAACTCTATTAGACTTAGATAATGCATACAACCGTTAGGTGAACAAAACTATGTGCTCTGTAGCAACATGTTGCAAGAATATAAAAATCGTGTGAAAGTCAAGAGATCAATACAACTGTTTCAAAGAAATTTCCCTCAACGAAAAATCCCGTTTAATGATTTTTTTTAAAACATTTTTTTTTGCTCAATTTTCCATTTAATTTTGTTATTTTTACTTAAACCGCATATTTTCATACTATTTTATTTTCTTTTCAGCAAAACAGCGCGCACCCGGAAATTCATGGTAATAAAATACCAGTAATTGGAGCTCGCATTTTAAACCAGCTTTTGCCGAACTCGCCTAGGTGCTCTCGTTCAACACTTTCTTTCCACTTGGCGTATGCACTTCCAAGAGCCGAACAGTAATGTCTTTTCAAATAATGTTCCGTAACTGCTAGTGAAAAAATAACGGATTTAACGCTACATTTTTCGCAAATCTATACTATAACGGTTTCTTAACAATTATGTAAATATTTATTTTGAAATATTTTCGGAAATTATAGCTCTCAAACTGTAAGAAATTGCTAGCCACAATTTGAGAAGCAATTTGGGTTGTTTTTTTGCTAAAATTATTTTCTAAGGAAATGGAGATGTTGCCACCACACAATACTTACCGGAAATTAAACAAAAAAATTTGTTAACAAAAGAAATAATACAGATCTTTGAGATCAATAATATTATTTTTTATATAATATATTTATGTTTATAAAAAGTATTTAAATTTAAGAAAAAAATATTTAAACATTTAGAAAAGGATTTTTATTTCCATTCCTAAGCTTTTCAAAAATTTCAAACTTTATTATATAGAGCTAAAATAATATGGAATTAATTAAAAGGTATTAGTGTTAATTAATTTAAAAAATCAACAAAATATATCCACACATACTTCTAAAAGTTGTATTAATTTTAAGCTAATATTTCATAAAATAAAACTTTTATTATTAAAACATACTTCAGATAAAAAAACTTATTTTCTGATAAAAAAAAAATCAAAACTTTATTCAATATTAAAAAATATATAATGAAATAAAAATAAAATTATTTATAAAACATAAACTTATTGCGTTTTTTAATAACCAGAAGGGGCTAATAAACATAGTCTTTCCATAAGTAAGTATAACCTTTTACATATTTTTACAACAAAAAAAACCGAAATAATTCTTAAAATTGCCTTCTTTAAAAATTTTTAATAAGAAATCATCCTCGCAAGATTTTTATAATGAATACTCCACTCTGCAGATCTCTTCTCAGAATCAGAACCACTTTCTCACACATTTCATGCTGCTTTCCACTGCATTTTATGCATTTTCTTAAAGCAAAACCTCTTAATTTTTCATTTCATAAATATCACTTAGATCGCCTTAAAAATAAATAATAAATTATACTCCATTAAATGCATCAAGCTTTAAGCTTTCATATGACACCTCATTCATGAAAATCGGCGCAGTAACAACGAAGTTATAAGCATTTAAAGTTGGAACCCTTACTCCCAACCCATTTTTGGCAGAGAATTTGCAGCAGCGCTTTAGAGCTGTGCTTTTGTCTAAATTAACGCACTCTTATTAGTACCTTTCCATTTATACCATTACCTTCATTATTCTTACTACTTTTCTGCATAGAATTACTCTCCATKTTTTCTTTTTACAATAACATATTTCATTCATCAAGTTTAGCAAACCAAAATGTTTCCAAAATCATCCTCATGATTTAAGCTTTCATATGACACCTCATTCATGCAAATCGGTCCAGTATTAACGAAGTTATAAGCGATAAACCAGCTGCCTCCAACGTACTCACACGTACGCACACACACATGCGTGCCAGCGAATTTGCCAGCATGCGATATTTGCCTGTTTCTGGCTACCAGGCACCAGGCCAACAGAACCGTGCAGTAGGTAGCGGCCGAATGGTTTTTCGCTTATAACTTCGTTGTTTATGGACCGATCTTAAAGAATGAGGTGTCAAACGAAAGCTTAACGCTTGGCGCAGCTTATGGGTTGGGTTTAATTAATCTACRTATAGAATTACTATATGATATTTGCGTTGCAAAAAAATTTTCGCCGGTTTTTTGAGAAAAAGGGATTAAATTCTGCTAAAAAGTGTTTATAATGAATAAGGCTGACTTCCTTAAATATATATGAATCCGTTCCAAAGAAAAAATTTTAAGAAAATTCAAACGAATTCAAAAAATTCAAAGAACCGTGGTGTAGGTAGTGATCGAATGTTTTTTCGCTTATAACTTCCCTGTTTATGGACCGATCTTAAAGAATGAGGTGTCATATGAAAGCTTAAAGCTTGGCGCAACTGATGAGCCGAAATATGTTTTAAAAATTTTAATATATGACCATGATATTTTGAAAAGAAAAACTCCAACGCCGTTTCTCGAAAAAATAATGTTCATGGTAGAGTGGTGCTCGCCAAATTAAAGAGAGACAATTAATAGATCTTAATGTATTCGATTGCATGCCTAAAAATCGTTATATTTGCGTAAAAAGTGATTTTAGAACGTTTTCAAAACTTATAGAAATTAAACGTCAAAATCAAAGGTATTAGTTAAATTTTCTTCAATTTTTTTTTTCGGAATGGCTTCATAAACATGCAAGGTAGTCTTTTTAAATAGCTTTTTGCAAAATGTATACACTTTTTCTTAAAAAAAAGGCGAAATTTTTTTTGTACCGCAAATATTATATAGTAATTCTATACGCAGATTAATTAAACCCAACCCATAAGCCTGTCTCTTATACACATCTAGATGTGTATAAGAGACAGTTCATATACATTTAAGGAAGTCTGCCTTATTCATTATCAACACTTTTTAGCAGAATTTAACAACTTTTTCTTAAAAAACCGGCGAATTTTTTTTTACAACGCAAATATCATATAGTAATTCTATACGTAGATTAATTAAACCCAACCCATRASCTGCGCCAAGCGTTAAGCTTTCGTTTGACACCTCATTCTTTAAGATCGGTMCATAAACAACRAAGTTATAAGCGAAAAACCATTCGGCCACTACCTACTGCACGGTTCTTTGACTTTTTTGAATTCGTTTGAATTTTCTTAAAATTTTTTTCTTTGGAACGGATTCATATACATTTAAGGAAGTCTGCCTTATTCATTATCAACACTTTTTAGCAGAATTTAATCCCTTTTTCTCAAAAAACCGGCGAAATTTTTTTTGCAACGCAAATATCATATAGTAATTCTATA
>NW_017537168.1:896995-899347 GCF_001853355.1 Bactrocera latifrons
AATAATTTTTTTTTGTTTTAATTATTTTTTTCATTCCTCACAAATTTACATTTCTGTTTGCAAATTTATAGTTTTTTTTATTTATTTATTTTTTCTTTTTTTATGCGTTCACTTTCGACTTGTTACATTCACTTGGGTGAAGTTAACTGTTCTGGAAGTACCGAGACTTTCGCGGAACTGCCAAGAAGGTTGCATGCATACAGCGCCGCACAAAATAATTGCACTATGCCACAACAGCTCTAGGACAGCTTACTCCCAGTTCCCTTTAATTCATTTAGTAATACAATAAATCTTCAGCAGCTGAAAAATATAAACAAAAATAATTTCTAATAATTGTTTAGTACATTTTTTAAGAGTTTTTGCTTTGTAAATGTAAAAAATTAAAGTTCTTATTTTGTTAAGACAGATAAAGAATAAAGGGAATTAAATATTGCTTTATGATTTATTATTAGTAGCATTATATTTATTTAAAACTAACAGTCGCTCAACATCTTGAATAAGAGTATTGCAAGAGGATGGCTGTAGCAAGGATCAGCTGTGGACTAACACCTTGGAAAAAGTGGCGTCTCATAATAGATTTAATATACATTGCGCTCAAACCGTTCAAGCTAAAATAACCAAATTCGCGCAAGGTAACGGGGTTTACAATAAGAACGCTACAATATCTGTTTTTAAATAAAACAAAAATGATTTGGGATATCAATCATTTGCTGTGAAAGTGAATTTGATGCCATTATGTAAGGAGCTCGATTTCTTTTGCATGGCCACCACAAGCACGCTTGTAGAAGTTTATACGCTAATCCCAATTTTCGAGGGTTTTCAAGCATAAATCGGAAATTTGATCTTGTAAGGATGTAGGCCAAGATCTTTTTGAAAAATACGCCACAACAACGTCACAGACATGTCCAACGCTTGAAAATGACGTGTGAGAGACTGATTTGAATCTTCCTCAATTGATGCGTTGCGGCAGCAATATTCGCGACACTACGAGCACTTCTTTGCCTTACTGGCACTTGAATTAAAATTTTCCACTAGACGCTCAATTGTCGATCTGACAGCACTATTATGACGACCATAAATTGGACTTAGTGCTCTTAAAGTTCAGAATTTCGGTAGTAAATTTTAACAATTTCGGTTCGTTGTTGGATCGTACATATTTCCATGGTAAACCTTACTGAAGAGAAATGTCAGAAGACTGTCCGGTCACTTTTGTAGCGTTCCTATTGAAAAACTCGTTTCGACTTAAAATTACTTTCTATTCTAACTAGTTTTGGGCCGAATGTGTCGCTCAGTGAGTATTATTTTTTATACATATATAAAATTGCTTTAAAATATACCTAAGCAATATCAATATTAATTCAATCAATAAAATGCTCGGTTACATCCGAACTTAGGCCTTCCTTACTTGTTTATACATGCAATGTACAGCGCCTGATTATGGAATGACTTGATTTTGACAGCTCCTGCTCCTGGTCATGTTTGTTTACGGATTTTGAAAGTGGGTTTTGTCAGTGGGTTCAGTAAGGTTTAACATTTCATCTAGTCAAAATTCATTTTGGTACAAAGGTTGGAAATTGTACTAAAGAAAACACGGAAATCTAGTCAAATCACACCCATTACTGACTTAATGCCTTCGACATCAAACGAAGTAGTCGCTATTGATCGTGTGGTTCGGGAAACGCAATTGCACCTCAAACAATTTTCCATTTAGTGCATATCGTGATATGGCGGCAACACTGGCTCTTATTGCGAATGACAAATCGAAATGGCAATCATTAATATCAATAGCGAGCGTTATAACACGATGTTTGCCGACTTGTTTCCAGGAATGTGATGAAATTGACGTGCCCGAGCACTATTTTCAGCGAGATGGTGCATCGACTCATGTTACATGACACGTTGCGTGCAAATTTTCGCGACTAATTTCCAGATATAACCAAGTCAAATGGTCACCAGGATCAGGCGATTTAAGACCTCTAGATTATTTTCTCTGCGGGTATGTTAAATCAAAGTTTTACGCCAATCAAACAAGCGACGCTCGAGCAGTTCAAAGACAATATTCAACGCCTTATAGCCGAAAGTCCAGCAGAAATGCTGCATTGGATCATCAAAAATTAGCGTAAAAGGGTGGAGTTGTGCAAACGGACCGTGGTGGATATTGGTCGATATTTTCTTTAAATCATAAATGGCTTAAAATTATATACATATAATTTTGACCAAATTTGAGTGTTTTGATTTGAGTGGTTTTCTTTGGCAGACCCTCCATAAATGTATAGAAAAGTTGTGAGAAAATATATATAAATATAAACAAATAATTTTAGCAAAATTTTGGGGAGAAAATTTATAACAAAA
>NW_017537168.1:899757-903135 GCF_001853355.1 Bactrocera latifrons
AAAAAAATAATAATATATATTTAAAAACAAATGTAATCTTTAAAAAGTTTTAATAATTGCTAAATTTTGCCTTCATTGCCAATTTTTAGTTGTGTTTACAAATTCATTTGCTTGTATTGCGTTTTTATAATGGCGCCATTTATTTGACGCATTTTTGTTTTTGCAAAATCGCCACCATAGCTGGTGGGAAGAAGATAGCCAATGTGCGCGCAGCTATGCAAAACCAAAGCGGCAACTATTCCTAACAAAAACAACAAACACAATAAAAAATGGACTAACCGAATTAGTCATAGAAAACATGAATGGAGCGGATAAACACACACACATGCAAACAAAAGTTAGCATGAGTGAATGGCCGAAATGAGAATGCCGACTGAGAGCTTAATTTGAGCGGCAAGAGCACACCAATGCAAATAAAAACTTGACAAACACAAGCGCAAGTAAATAACTGCGCTTGTGGGCGGCAGAGAGCGCACTAAAAGTGTGAGTGAGCACGACAATCCGAGAGCAGATGAGAACGTGTGCCTTCTATAGCACGCATACAACGAAATAGTTTTGTAGTCGAAAGCTTGCACAGCAAAGTGTGGGTGAGTGATCTGAAAGTGTAAACAAAGGAAAAGAGGGAGAGTGTAGCTGTTTGTGTGTGTGTGGAAAAATGAGCGCAAAAGCACAACAAAACACATCTCATGAACAGTTTTTATTACCGAAAGCTCTACGCTCACCATTTTGTTGATTGCCTAGTATGTATGACTTGAGCTTTCTTGGTGATCACCCTGAAAAAAAAGCTGCAAAATGGCGGTGTAGTGTCAAGGCGTGCACAAGTGTGGGCTGGTGCCAAGAGAACACTCGGTATATATGTGATGTAAGGAAAGCTTTTAGAGAGCACGCTGCACAGTATGTGGCAGCTTTTGCACAAATCGCCAAGTGGGACAGTTGATGGGGCGATGCGCTGCGCTGCTGCTGAAATGGCTGGCAAACAAAGGCGGTTAGACGAGCTTTTAAAGTTACATACAGTTGCATATATAGACATATATATTATATTTGTATTATGTGTGTGGGTATTATTGTATGTTGCTTTTTGTATTTATTGGTGTGTTGGTGAACTGGCAGCGCTGCGGCATTAAAATTATGCGTTTAATGGCCTAAGCGCTGGCAAGCTTTTAAAATATGGTCGATGCGATTTTGAACTTCATAAAAGTGTTAATGATCTCTGGAGGCGAGGAAAGCGAATGACTTATTTTGCAGCTATGTAGAATGAATGTGAATATGAAGAAAGCGTAGCCYGAGAAAATTATAAGTAAGTGACTAAAAGAGCTTTTCACGTAGCCAATATGTAGAGCTTGTAACATAAGAAGCTACTAATGAACACACAATTCATGAGATTGTAGACTGAAGTCTTAAAAATATATTTTAACTAAAGAGCGATTTGAAGAGCACAAAAAAATTCCAAAGATTAATTCGCCTCAGTTGGGGAAATCTTTTCACGAGCAAGCGTAATAGAAAAGAAACAATAAGAAGTGTCTTGGCAGATAGATTGTGTGGGAAAAGCCATGCGAAAAATTTGGTTGCTAACAGAAAATGTTGTGGAATTTTATGGAACACTAGATTGTAGAGTGAGCGGATGCATACTCAACTAAAAATTAGCTAACTAGAGCAGAGAACGTTTTTTGCTAGAGTAAGCTCTTCTATGCGCAGAGGAATTTCGAACAAAGAGTTTAATAATGAAATGCTACACAAAGAAATGAACTAATTGACTTAAAGGTTTGGAAAACGACTAATTAAACTTGAAGAGAGAATGCTAAATACGAAAAAAGAGATATGATGAACGAGTAAGAACAGCAACCAATGGGTATGGGAGTTGTATAATGGAAAGTGGAATGTATGAGAGCTTTGTGGCGTGCTGAAATTGGAACAGTTGGGGTACGAAAGCTGGGGAAAAACATGTGTTGGGGCGAGTGCAGTAATATAGCAGTGGGGAGCAAAAGCGCTGAACGCAACGAATAGTAAGCGCTATAGAACAGTTAAATATAAGAGATTAGCTTACTAAGAAGAGCGCTAAGAGAAAGCTAAGTAAGAGGGGCGTCAAATCAGAAGAGTATTAAATCGCAGGAGCGCTAACTCGGAGGAGCATTAAATCGGAGCAGCGCTAAATCAGTGGAGCGCTACTAAGAGCAGCGCCGACTAAAAGCTGCGCGTGACTGTGCGCTGCTGCTACAATATGAGCAGAGCGCGCCGCTGAATGGGGGTGAGTAAAGTGCGGCAAATTTTAAATTTTATAGCTAATGGCGCATGAGAGATTTGCAGAATTTTGCTGCGCCGCGCTCTTGCTACGCCTACTCACTAGTCAGTGAATTTAAGCGAAAATTCTATAGAGCAATTGCTCTTGGTCAGCACATTTGAGCGACGTATGGCTGCGCTCACTCTAATGCTGCTGACTAAGCTTTAATTTTGCAAATGCAAAAGCAAAAAAACAAGCACGAGAAAAAATTAGAATAAAACACATATAATAAAACGCTTATAAAAAATTTTTTGCATGAAATACATATACTATATATGTATATATAAATATATGTATATGTAAGCATGGGCGAGATCGCGTAAGCGTTTTTGCCAACGCGTACAGAGCGACACAACACGCTTGGCAACAAAAAATGGTAAAAGAAATAGCGCAAATAAAAGAACAAAGAAAAAGAAAATAAAAACTTATATATACAACTGAAATTAGCGAAAAAAGAAGTAAAATATACGCTGCGTTTAGTAAAAAGCATAGCAAAATGTGTTTGTGTGCATGTGTTTGTTCAACTCAAGTATACCTATGAGCACACATGGTAATTTTTGCAAATAATATTTATGCATGTAGATATGTATGTATGTATGCATATAGCAAAATTTATTTCGCAGCGCGCTTATTTGCACACGTTTGAAGGTTGTTTTATTAAGTAGAGCTGGCGAAAAAGCACATGGCGTCTCACATTTTGTGTAAAAATAAATTAAAACTTTTTAAAAATCAAAATTATAATTAATAAAAATTACGAAAAAAGAAAAAATTTAAAATTTAAATTTGTATATACATATGTACTATCAAAAATGTAAAAAAAATTAAATTTCGAAAAATAAATTATTTTATCATTAAGTAAGAAAATTTTAAAATTCAAAAAATTAAAAATTCAGAAAATACATTTTTATAAAAGTTTTAAAAAATCAAAAATAAAATTTTAAAAAAATTTTAGGTTTAAAAATTTATTTGTTTATATAAATTTTCAAATTTGGAAAAAAACAAATTCAAAAAAATTGTTGTTTTTTTAAAGAAGTTGTAAGGTTTAAAATTTCAAAAATTTAAATTCGAAAAATTTAAAATGCAATTTCAAAAAATTAAAA
>NW_017537168.1:903607-910104 GCF_001853355.1 Bactrocera latifrons
GAAGTTCGACTACTAAATTTTTATTAAAATGTCTTAATAATTTCATATTTTTGTAATTTTATTTTGAAAATTAAAAAACAAAATATTTTATTAAAATTTCTGTCAATAAATAAATTATATTCAATTGTAAACGATCAAAAAGAAATTATGAATAGCAAACGGCTAAGCAGCGTTGTAATCCGCAAACTTTCATTCATTCATAATTTCGCATTCGGAAATGCCTGTAAATGCGCGCTGTGCCACGCTGCCTTGCATGCACACACATATGTACATACATATGCATATATTTACTAATTTTTTATTAGCCTTTGTTCAGCTGCCGCCATTCTTTTTCTTCGCTACTTCTTTATGCTACTTCCAAATTCGTTAATTTTCGCAAAACGCTTTTTTTTCTAAATCTGTGGTGTATCTGTGCGATACTTTGCTCGCGCCTCAAGCGCCTGCTTACATATTTATATATATTTAAAAAAATAGGTATGTACAAACACACATGGCTATACATATTTACATACATATATGTATATATACCTAAGTTTGCATTGTGTACGTTTATGTGTTTGTGTGCGCTGCGCGTGTTGCTTGCTTGCCGCTGTCGCTGCGACCGCTGGCGCGCTGTCGATCGGCGGTCGGCACCGTTCTTCACTCGCCGCTGCCAACTCATCCGCCGCCTAAGCAGCAAAACTTTGCGTACAATTTTTGTTGTTTTTATTTTTTTTATTTTCAAGCAACAACACTATGTATTTATGTATGAGTACGTACATATGCTGGCAGATTTTTTTACGCTGCCGTGTTCCGTTTTCGCCAATATTGTTTCTAATTTTTCGACTTTACTGCTATGCGCTAATTGTTGCCTTTTGTGGTGTATGGATGGACGGGTGTATGTTTTGTTTCAATTTAATTTTCAGAATTTTGGAGAAATTACCTAATTACAAATTTCTTAAAAAATGTATTAAAAGATTAAAAAAAATGCCAAAAATTTAATTTTTTTTTTGTAAAAATTTAAAATAATTTTTTTTAAATTAAAAAAATTAAATTTATTTTAAATTAATTGTAATTATAATTTTTTTATAATTTTTTTAAATAACATTTTTTTATATTTAAAAAAACTATTTAAAAAAATAAAATAAATTGATATTAAAAAAATGTTTAATTTATTTATTGCAAATATGTCACTGGAATTTCATTTTTAAACACTTTCCATTTTTTTAATTTTATGTTTAAACGCCACAATCAAAAATTAATAATTCTGGCTTCTAATAAAAAAATATTTTTCAAATCCAAATGTAATGAAAACAAACAAAGTCCTTACGAGCGAGCGTATCAGCTTTACATTTTCCGACAATTGCCACAGCAGCGAAGTCATACAATCCTTGACTAGCTTTAAGCATACAATACATTTAAGCTCAATGCCTATATAGCAGCTTTGTAGAGTACAAATCATATTGTATGGTACAACAGACTTCAGTGTGTAGAAAGCTTTTTTCTAAGGCTGCAACAAACAAATTTTTTCCACTTCAGAGATACATTTTTATAAATAATAGAGTGGTCCAATATCGGCGGTTCTAACAAATAAGTAGCTTCATGTGCGGAGAAAAGGATAATATTCGACCGAGAGTATACACAAGATCGTATAGAGTAGATTCGGGGCCGTTCGTAGCAACGTACGAATACGGATTGACGTATAGAACAAGTTGCGACATTTTACGTCGAGATCTTACAATGAAGCGTACAAAATACAGATTGTACAAGAACTGAAGTCGCACAACCTTCCCAAGCGGCATCGCTTCGCTCTATGGGTTCTTGAAAAATACCAAGAAGATCTGACGTTTTCGAGTCAAATTTTGTTCAGCGGTGAGACCTATATCTGGCTCAATGGGCATGTAAACAAGCAAAATTGCTCTATTTGGTACGGAGAACAACCTGAAGAGATTCAAGAGCTGAAATTTCATCCATCAAAACAACGGTTTGGTGTGATTTCGTGGAACGGTGAAAAAAAGTAGTGAACTACGAAATGGATCACACTTTATATACCTTAAAGAGTCTCCGACGCTTCTTTTTGGGTTTCACAAACTTCATGACAAACGTAATATACCCTGTTCAGGGTATAAAAATACAAAAAATTTTTTAATTATAAAAAAAAGTACGAAAGATATTTTTTAACCCTAACCCTTGCTAAATGTGTTTAAAAAGAATTATGCAATAAAATAGGTACACATGTGCATATGCGCTTTCGACTTTACTTCCTACGCTTTATCATATTTTCAACATTCTTCGAATTCCACTGCAATCTACTTGAACATACACACAGGCACACACACGAATTGAGCGCATAAAACTCCATACGCTTTTCACTTTTGTGATATCTTTTCGCGCTCGTAATGTAATTTTCCATTTCTTTAATTTTCATCGTATTCTATTTTCCTTTTATCGCCTTCATATCGCCCCTCATCTTACTGTTTGCCTTTAATGACATATAGGAAATTGTTGGAGCCCTTCTAATCTTCGGGCGGCAACTCTCTCGGGCGGCAACACTCTTACGAAATTTACAAAAACTTTTCCTTCTCTTTTTTCTTATCTGTTCTTTGGTATTTTTTTATTTTTATTTTTGTGTTTTTGTTTTTTTTGTTGTTAATTTTTACTTGTAAGCGCTTATCTTGAGAGTCATGTAATTTTCGTCCCCTTATGCCATTCATATTCTCGCAGTTCATTGAATAATTTGACTATCTCATCTGTCAGTTTATGCATTCGTGTGTGTGTTTGTTTACAAGTACATTCCATTACAATGACGTAAGGTTGAACTTTGGGCAGTACATTCATTCATCTTTTAATATTTTGTGCTAAAATAATTTTTTTGGAGTGATCAAGTTGATCGTGCTGATCATATTTGGTCTAGTTTGGGATCACTTAGCGAACTGGTCTACTACATAAAATGAGTGACAATTCCTTGATATTTTAATCCATTACGAAGTAGGCGAAGCTGATAAATTCAAGGTTCCAAATATTCCAGTATATGGGATAGACGAACTTGACTTTCTTTTCTACTAAACTAAGCTCTCGTTAGAGAGCCCACTTAGCTATTTTACGACATAAGTAGCTTAAAAATTCTACTTCATCAAATGCTTTAAATCGGCCACCAATAAGTGTCATAAGAAAACCGTTTGATCAGCGTCTTTTATAGACCAAAAGCTTATATGCGGTTTCACAAAAAATACCAAATACACCATGCTGATCCTTACGCAATGTTTTAAGCTAGTGCAGCGTTGATATTTTATTGCTCTGTGATCTGATTTCATCGTTAATAGAACGAAAATGAAATCTTATGGCCAATATTAGTTACTGACCAATAACTGCAGCTTTCTCACCACAGTGACCTACTCTTTTTGAATCATGAAAACACTCAAAAATCCTAGAAGAAAGAAAAGCAAAGTTACTTAAACATCAAAACTCCGAATCTTAAGCATTTTCAAAGCCAAAAGTTCCAAAAGGAAATGAAGAAAGTTCTACTTAGTAATCTTCACTACACGAAGAGGCTGAGCTTATGAATTTTAAAGCTCTTCAAAAGGAGTATGAAATTTCAATATCACTAGACATTTATTAGTACTAGCTCCAAGATCAAGCAAGCGGGATCAGATCGATATAAACGAAAATGAATTGGTCTATTTCCGTTCAAGTAGAAATACTCCAGCCCTTTGTTCTTTAATCATGCCTTTTCAGACTTCAGCTAGCGTGGAAAAAGCTTAGATTTTTCAGAAAGTCCACGGAGTTCCTAGATGGTACTCAGTTGAGTCTTACTCGGCAGCAAAATTGGCCTAATATCTTAAGCTCGGTCGCCTGCGGTTTGACTTTGAGACATTCTTTTTTAACCAACCAACAAAAAATTAAAGAGGTAGTAGAAAGACCGTTTAAAATTTTAAAATGAACCGCAGTTTTATGAGAACTGGAGGAATTTCGTATATACATAGATAGAGGGAACTGCGGATCAATTGAAGATCGAGAATTGTGATTCATACTTCTCACCACTTCGTCTTTAAAATATATGAAGCAACTAATAAAAATGTAAACAACCGTACCAAATATGAACTCGACTACGGAACAACGCATATGAAGAGTTCACATCAAACTTTCTGAGTGAAAAGTGGAAAGGCTAACATCGAACTAACACTCAGAAAATTGAAGAAATAATCTGTACATCCTTAATCTACGGGAGTTCACAGGCTGGTTGAAATAAAATATTTTAACCCTTCTGAGGATACAAAAAGAAGCTATCCTTTCGAAAAAAACAAGAAAATACAATAAAACCATATGCTAAGGCGTTTCCGTTAAAATGCTAATCACATTTTAGACAGCTTATTAAAAAGAAGACAATAGTGTCAATGCTGATCACAGCTTCCAGTGATCTATAAGAAACCTCTACACAAAAATGCGGTCGAACTAGTTGCATGTCCTTCAAAAGCATACTGGACGCGGAAAATCACATGACCTTCAAAAATTTCACTGGACATTGTCATTCACATGGTCCTCAGGAAAGCCGTTAGTGAGCAAGCCTGTCCGCCTAAACAGCTTTTAATTATAGAACGAGCTTGTCCAAGCTTCTCTAAAATAAAATTCCGAAAATTGCGGACAATAGGATGCCCCACACGATTTTATATCATCCCAAACAAAACAAAAGCCGAAAAGCTGTCAAACAAAGACTTCAGCTATGAATCAAACAATGAAAAAGGGGTGCAGGCTATTTTTCTAGCTGCCGCTCCATTTCACAGCCACGTCAACGAAGGCCATCGGTCACTCTGTGCTGCACATGGTTCATAGGGGAGAACTAGTTTCGACCACAATTGTAATCTTATGTTAACGTGATACAGTCTAAGATGTTTGCCGAACAAGTAAGACAGCATAACGGTATTAGCATAGTTGCTTTTTGACAAAGGATAATTGATACCATTGTGTCTACGCCGAGTCGGCGATGCGGACTGTCCACTAAGAGACAAAGTAGAGTGACCGCGCTGGTAGCAGAAGGCTGGGAAGCATAAAATATCCACTATATCTTAGCTTTTGTTAGATTTTGACAAGATCGCTGGACATTTGAGACTTGCAATTAAAATTGCATGCTTAGAAAACTGGTCTAGATTAGGTTGCTTGCGGATGTTACTGATTCAAGGAAGCTGTACAATCAGCTGCCGGACAATTATAGCAGATCCTCACATACAGCTGCCCGTGCAGCTGCCAATTTGTGAGATTTATTTGACAGTTTTAGATAAGGTCGCTTTTCTAGTTTCTACTGAAGCTGTTTTCTGCCCAAAAGGAAGCGGATTCGATTGTAATTAACTTAGAATTTTCCATTTTAATGCAAAGTCACGAAGGCAGCTGTGGAAACACGAAAGACAAGGTATGGTAAATATAAGTATCCAAAGAGTTCTGGTCATGCAAAGGTTATGAGAATTTTGTATATTCGTATTGTTATGAGCATTATGGAGAACTTTCAAAGCAGTAAGGTTGGCTGACCGAAGTAGTCTGAAAATTTCACACCACGAGAACACAGACAAAGAAAAATCGTCTGAGAATCACAGAGATCCACAATCAATAACAGATGTATAACTGATCTGTGTTGAGTTGTCCCAACTAATATGGAATGATTGTTGGTGAGACCTAAAAAAACCATATCGCAGGCTGGCGATACTACAGCTTGATCACTGATGGCAGTGCCGCCTTTTTTAAAAGAAGGGAAATTCAATTTTTAAGGATCAATAATGAGGAAAAGATAAGGTATGCAGAGAGTAATAGATAGAAAAAAATATATGAATATAACCTACAAACTTAAATTATTGGAATATCACTCCGAATAGTGGGATATATTAAAAAAAAAATTTTATTAAAATAAATTTATATGAACTTACCTCAACAAATCTGACACAGACCACCTCCCAAACATTTGGCTCTGAAAAATTTGTCTTCTAACAGTAATTATCGGCACTCTCGGAGAATGTGAACTTGCTAGTCGAAATGATGATTTTTCTTTAAGTACATTGAAGAATTGAAGACTAGTTGTTATGCGGAATTTTTGCTCCAAAATAACGGTGTGCTCGTTATGCTGCAAATATTTAGTAATGAAGTCGTAATAGAGACAATTTAACGGTAGAATTACCAACACTTACCTAACTTAACTGGACGACAAAAAGCTCAATGACGGCGTAGGTGCTCAAACGATTTCTAGTAATGAGCTTAAAGCTCCTTTGTGCAATCGCTGTCCAGTGCAACAACAAGCGGGTAGATTACGGTATACTGTATAAGGCGTGAATCTATAATTAAAAAAATCATATTTATAATTATTAAGCAGTCGTCGTTTGAAAAAGAAACATTAAGAAATTGGATTTTGTAAAATAATTAAGTATTAAAAAAGTCTCAAATTTTTTTTTTTTAATATTAATTAACTTTTTTTTGATAATTATTTTTGACATTGAAAACAAGTTTTTTGATTTAACTTCTTCTTTAGCTTTTTTATT
>NW_017537168.1:911184-917778 GCF_001853355.1 Bactrocera latifrons
AAAATATTATTAATAATATTTAACGTGTTTTAAAATTAATTTTTTATATTAACAACAATTTCATAATTTTTTGTTCTTATTAAAATGTTTGGCTTAAATTCTTATATATTTTTTGATGTACTAAATATTTTAATTTTTTTTATCTCTTTCGGTAAAAATGCATACACATTGGTATATATTTGCTATTTTTATCACTTAACACACTCTGTGTGAAGAAAATCGGTCAAGAAACACGTCCAGTAGCCTGAAAGTATGCAAAATTTGCCGCAACACGCTTTTATCAGGCAAAGCATTTAACCCAGCTGTAATTTTGGAAGCTAAACAAACTTGAAATTTTATAATTATTAATTAATACATTTTTTGTTTTGCATTTAGCAACTTTAGTTAAAATTAATGAAAATCAGAAGTAAATTTGTCGAAAAATATTAAAATAACTACAATATTTCATTATTTGATCAACAACATAACAGTTTGCAAAGCAGTGCCGCTAACTACACTGCCTTGCCGACAACAAAACTAATCGCAAATGCCTCCAACGCGCACATGTTGCCACATTATCGCCTATCAACAGCACCAACAAAGTGGCAACACTAACGCTATTTGTCATTAAAACCAATTGATTCCCACTCACCTGCATACCCCTGCACGCCCACATACTGCACTTTAACATGACATTAGCTAGCATAGCGAGCGGTATCAGCGAAAATAGCTGAAGCCACAGCCAGCAGTTTGTTCTTTTTCCTAGTCAGTTGACGTTTGGTCGAACCGTGTGGTCGCTCCGGTCCAACAGTTCTAACACTAGGCAGTAAGTTTAGTTAGTCAATCAGTCAGTCAGTCCTTTTGGTAAACTCATCAAGTGCGATTGCTGTGCTTGTGCTGTGTGCGGTTGAGTGGCAGTGCAAAATCCGCTTTGCTACATACATACAAAATATACATATTACATACATACTGCTTTAGCGAGAGCGCACACAGTTTGTAAGCATTGTGTTAAAAAATACAAATAAATAAAAATTTGGAAATTTTGTGAATATAAGCGCGTGTGCGGCATAATCTTCTTTTATTTTTTAAGTAAATTTTAGCGATTTAGCAAGCAAGCATTAATAAGAAAATTAAAAATTTTAGCAAACAAAATTTCACAGTAGCAATTTTTTTTGTTTGTTGTTAGTCGTTTGCAAGGATTTTTTACTGATTTTCTGTTTTACTTTTTCCTTTTGACAAAAGAGTTAAGATTTACACGCCGCTGCTGACACATTTTAATTGAACGTGGAAAATGTCGATTTATCGTATTTCAACGCGTAAGCTGCCCGAGGCGCAGGTGAGTAATAGCATTCATGTAATACATGAAAATAACACTACCATCATAATTAAATATGTGTGAAGGAAAAATGCTTGAGCTTGTGTAAAAATTCATTAAAAATATTAAAAGTTAGTTAATGTAAAAAAATAGTAAAAAAAAAAAGCAAATAAAAGTGAAATCAAAAGCACAGCGGCAGCAGTCAACGTCGACGCCAGCGTTAAAGCAAAACCTCTAGTAACTAGCAAAGAGCACATGGAGGCAAAAACTATAACTTCTATAGACTGTGCGTGAGTACGTGACTGCTGGCCTTTGTAATGCTGCGCTTACCTGTGTTAGAAAAGTTAGAAACAAGAAAAAAGCATTAAAAGAATTGTAATTTGAAAAGTAGTGAATGTAGTGAAAATGAGTACACGCGGCAAGCAGCGAAATTTGCATAACACGTTGTAAGGAAAATTTTCATTGCTTAAGCAGCAGCAGCGGACTGCGAGACGAACAGACAGACAGACAAACTGCACTAACGGCTAGAAAAACCACTTTACATAAAAGGCAGCGGAATTAAAATACAATTTTATTTCATTTAAAATTGGAGATGTATGATTTGGAAAGATTAATGAGCAAATTTTAGCGCTGATGAGCATGGCCACATGACGTAAGGCTAAAGGCAGTGCTGGCGGCGCGCTGTAGTCCGGACTATCAGCGCTAAGTATAATGCTGACACACATACATATGTACATATATACTTATGCACATTGCCTTCCGTTCTCGAACATTTTTGTATGTTATATTGTATATTTTTTATGGTAAAAATTGGAAAAAAAAGAGCAAAAATTAAAAAAGCAAAATAAATGGGGTGTAATTAGAGAATTATAATTTTCAACGGTTAAAATTAGCGAAAAATCGAAAAAAAATATATTGAGAATTTGAGAATTTTATTTTTCGACGGTAAAAATTAGGAAAAAATCAGGAAAAAAACAAAAAAAAAAAAAAAAAATCAGGAAAAAAAAAAAAAAAAAAAACAGGAAAAAACAAAAAAAAAAAAAATCAGGAAAAAAACAAAAAAAAACAGGAAATAACAAAAAAATCAGAAAAAAAGTAAAATGAGTGTAGTAGTATTATGTAGAAGACAAGTTCAAATAATAACATAAATAACTGTAGCACTCAAAAATGGCAAAATAATACGGTGTCTTGAGTCACAAGACAAATGGCGAAGCGGTTTACAGTTTCCTTTTACTATTTACGCGTTGTTTTTATGAGTACGTTTAATTCACAATTTTCTTTTGCACTCTTTAAATTCTACTATTATTTATTTATTTTTTGTTTACTAATTTTTATTTAAATCATTTAATTCAGTTTTTAATTTTCTTCATATTGTTTAATTAATATATAATTTTAAATTTTACTAATTTTGTTTTACTATTTTTTATATTTAATAATCTATAATAATATTATTACTTAGCATTTTTTTTAATTTTTTAATTTAACTATCTTTTCTTTATCCTTTTTTTTTATTAATTTCTTAAGTTATTGTATATTTACCTTAATTTCTTTATATAAAATTGAATACAATTTTTTCTTTTTTTTTTGAATAATATTTATGCCAAACCATTCAATTTCAACCACACAAAGCCCCAACGCTGCCATCAGCGCCAGCAGCGCAAATGTAAGAACACAATTTCTGAATGTCGAGAACTTACAATCAATACGGTCACGTTGTTGTTGTTCAAATGAATAAATTTATATTGGCATACTTTTGCTCTTGCGAAATTTAGCACAAAAGCACAAATATTTCATAATTATTTTTTTTTATGCAAAAAAAAATCATACAGCTCTGTCTTAAAAGATATTTTTCCACGCAAATACGTGCATAAAATCGCTGCCGCCGCCGCGGTCGCAGTCCTAGTCGCTGGTGCCATTGCTGTAATCGGAAGCAGCGCGCTCTAATCGAATCACTTACGCCCGTTACTTACGCGTTACATTGGCACACTACTTGCATCAATTCTATGCGATTTGTTATTTCATTAATTCTATTTCAATTAAATTAATTAATTATATTTACTATATTTAACTTTTTCGCATTTTTATCTAATTTTTTCTAACTGAAAATTCACAAAAAATTTTGTTAACTGCAAATCGCAAAGAAACGCTACGCTACTCCCACTGGCGCTCATTTGCGCTCTCCCAGCAATTTTACAACAAACATTTCATTGTTGGCGCGCTGTTGTGCGGAAGTTAGCCACCGCTTTTGAGAGTATCTACTAGAATTCTCTCGCTTGTTTACAAGTGCAACAAAAACATTGAAAACTAATAATGAAAAGCAAAAAACAAAAAAAACTCGTGGGAAAATATTATTTACAGCACACCACAATAACAAATGGCAAGTGCTTTGCTGGCATTAGTGAAAAACTGATACTATTGCGCGAACTCGTGATTGAGAAGCGCACAAAAAAATGTATAAAATAATAAATGTACATAAAAAGCAAACAAAAAGCCAAAAACCGAGCGCGCTCGTCATTGTTGGCTGTCTGGCTGTGGCGCGCTAACGTTGCGCTGGTCGTGGGCAGCGACGCAGTGGTTGCGCATAAAGCAAGCAAGAAAATTTCTTAACATTACATAATGCTGCTTGTGTGAAAGCAGTATTCTGTTATGCAAAGACATTTGCTGATGGAAAAATTTTATGTTTTTTTATAAAACTATTATTTATTTATTATTTTTATGGCAGTCTAGAGCAGAAATGTTTGTTATCGCTAAAAATTTACACCACTGCTATTAGGCAAAATAATTGTTTAGATATTTTGAGTAAAAAAAAATTAATAAAAGTGCAAAATAAATTAAATTTAATTAGAAATTTAATTTCAAAATTTTTTGACCAAATATTAGCTGGGTTATTAAATAATAAATAACTGAGG
Organism: Bactrocera latifrons; assembly: GCF_001853355.1. Taxonomy (NCBI): domain Eukaryota; kingdom Metazoa; phylum Arthropoda; class Insecta; order Diptera; family Tephritidae; genus Bactrocera; species Bactrocera latifrons. The sequence continues at coordinate 915,388 of NW_017537168.1, forward strand.
AGTTATTGCTTAACAGTTGCCACGCCACCCACTTTTACGTTAATACTTCGCCGTCATTTTTATCAATCTACTAATTTAACTTTACGGCCGCGCCTACACGGCATTGTCGTTTCGGCAGTCGATTATGAGTACAATGAAGTGATAAGATTACACTGTTTTATTATTATATATGTACGTGTATTACAAAGGTATGCGTACGTGCATATATGTACATACATATAAGTATGTACAATATGCACAGAAGATTTCGTGCTTTGGCATTTGTTACGTAACCGCCGTCGTACTGAGTGCGATTTTTTCCCTAAGCACTCGCTTTTCGCTATAGAATGGCTCGTGCGCAATTCTAATACGAGTGCTAATTTTCAAAGAAATATATGTACATACGTTCGTATGTGCTTGTCTGTTAACATTTATATTTGTTGCTAATTAGAAGTATAGTATTATTTGTTTTGTTTTGACTGCGCATATCTTGTATTCTTAGCTACCTAAACTTATAGCTGCCTTCAGTTCTTTGAGCGTAAACGACGTTTGTTTTTGGTGCAATATTATCTAAAAAATTTTAAAAAATATTGAAAGTATCCCCATAACCGCGTGTCACATGCAAATTTTGTTTCGGAAATGTTTTAATATTTTTTTAACGCTTTTCGATAAGTGGCATAAATATCGGTTTATAGGCTGTATAGAACTGCAATTTCTTAATTCAGAAATCTATGATCTTTGCATTTTTTTCAATTCGGTATTACTTAATAAATATTCACGCAATCAATTTAATTCCAAATAAGACGCTGCTTATAAAAATTATTTATAAACTTAACTCTTTGTTTTTTTTTTACTAATTATTCTTAACCCTTGACTAAATGTGTAAGTTTTATTCACACTTTTCTTGACTTATTTTTTCTTGCAACTACAAGTTCATTGCCGTCTACATACATATCATCATCGGTTACCGCCACGCAGCGAAATCCCACAGCACACAAGTCGTTAAACTCTATAACACGTGCTTTATCCAATTTTCTACTACTCCTACGTATAACACCCAATAATTGCGTGGCATGCTGGAGGCTCGTCCTTTGGAACGCACCTCAAATATATTTCATGCACCAGACGCAAGTGTGAGCGCAATGCTCTTATTTAGGTTTCTTCGGCTAAGCGTTCGTTTTTTGCGAATTTTTCTTTTGGTTTTTATGCTTTCAGCATGCTATTTTTGTACGCTGTGTGACCTCTCCCACTCCTTTGTGGGCGTATACATGTATATGCGCCATGATATCAGAGTAATATTATGTTATGACTTTTGTATTGATAACGCTGACGTTTGTGTGCAATACAGTAATAATAATAAAACAATACAGTAATAATAATAAAACAATACAGTAATAAACAATAAAAGCAAATAATAATTAATAAATAAGCATCCAAAAATGGATTTTTGCAAAAACGTTTAACTTTTCCTCTATATTTCTTAAAAAATAAATAAAGAATATTGCTATGGGTTGAAAAAAATAAATTGCTTGAAGAATATTGCTATATGTTGAAAATAATTGCTTGCAACATACTTTCCATATCTTGAAAAGTAAAATATTTTCCTCATTTTCGGTATATTTTCCTGCATATTTGCAACATTTTCGAATGCCTACGTCTTATTTCAATATTTATCACTTCAAAGCCGCGCATATGAACTCACATTTCACCGGGCTACAAGTCGATAATTAGTCGCGCATTTGCACTGACTTTTATTATGGTAAAAATAAATAATTTTCGAATTGTTTAAACACAAATGCAATTACACTTGTGTAAATATGTAAGTGGCGTTGCGCTTGACGAAACTGACAATACGAATTGCGATAAAAAATGGCGCGCACCTTTAAAAAGTGTTAATGTGACTACAATAAAAAAATATTTTTCAGCTTCGAAAATTTATTGCTTACCGCGGCAATATTTATTTATATTTTTGACTGCAAAATTATTTTTGCTTAAAATCGTAATTTTTTTATTTTATGTATGTATATACATGCATAGTATATATCTTATTGCAATTTTCTTAAACCACTAAAAAATTGTAAATTTTATATTATTGAGTTCAATAAAACATTAAAAGTGTAACCTTGAAACGCGCAGGCATAATATGACGTCTTGAAAAAGAAAAATTACACAAATACATTTGTTATTATCTGCTTAAAATACAACTAAAATTAATATAAATATCAGCAATAAATTTGGGCAACTGCCAAATGCGTAAATGCAAGAACATGTGTGTTGCTTTAATTTATTTCATAAAAAGAAAGATTTCATTTGCCCTTTGATTGTTACATCTGCGAGTGCGGCAAATAAACTTGAAATGTAAAAAAAAGCGTTTTGAGTATAAACATAATTTTTAGCAAAAAATATTTACTT
>NW_017537168.1:918383-920027 GCF_001853355.1 Bactrocera latifrons
CATTCACACAGTCAATAAAATTAAAGTATAAAGTAGAGAGCTCATGTTATCGATGTTATCGATTTTGGATATTGTAAATAAAATAAAATCGCAAACTGAAACAAATTGTTATCAGTTAATTTAATTCGCATAAACATTTACACATATACTTATTTACATACTCACAACTGCATACAGTTAATTTGCGCAACCAACTCTTTTGAATTAAATGATTTACGAGTTAAAACGCGCAATGTCAATTATTCTATTAAAGTGACAGCAAAAAGTGCAGATTAAAATCAACTGGCGCGTCTAGTTGGTAAGGCGTAATGTTTTATTTTTCTACATTTTTATTTGTAAAAAGTCATTACCTTAAGTGCTGGCACAGCAGCCTGTAGCAAGCAGCCGGAAATGTAGAAAGGAATGACTACGCCAGCATTTTGCTCATATTTAAACAATACTTAACTGATTTGCAACTTTAAGTCACACTCCTCTCATTTATTTATTGCCTTTTACTTAGCGGATTTGTAATTATAAAGTCATTTATTATAAAATATTTTTAATATATGCAATATGCTTTTGCAAGACTGATAAAACCGGTTTTATACATATGAGATTTAGGAATAAATTTGTGTGTGAGCTTCATTCAACTGTTATTACAATAGAACGCGCTGAATTTTTGAATTTAATTTTTTTGTTTATGCAAAATTTTAAGGAAATAAAAAATAATAAATCAAAAATTAATTTTAAATTTTTATAATTGCTACAAAAATTATAATTAGAAAACTTTAAAAGTTAAAACAATAATTGCAATGTGAGTTGTGTGTAAAAAACGGTGATTTTGCAATTCAATTAATTAAAAAAATTAAATTCGATTTTTAATTACATTAAAAATAAAAAAATTATTTTAATTAACTATAAATACCATAAAAAAAAAATATTAGAAGCTACTATAAAACGACACTGTGCAAAAATGCAAATAAATTTGTTGGGTCAGTCAAATGCGAAAATGCAAATAAATTTGCAAAAGACATTGTAAATACAAATTTGAAGAATAATATTACAAATTTTGCAAACTTTGCAATTTTCGCACACTTTGTAATTTTTATACAAATGTACGAATAATTATCTAAAAGAGCCCATACCATATCGACCAAATTCAAAACTGCATTTGCCGGCAAGCTACTTATGCGATACACACAAGAGTGAGCGCTTTTAGAATCATCCCTCTTAAAGTTTGCTTGGCTCTCTCGCAGCATTTCAGTGATTTATTGATTTTTCGCAAAATTCAACTATATGAAAAAATAGCAACAACAACATATTACGGAAATATTTAGCACAGTCGCTGCGTCTGTTACATAAACATGACGTATAGATATAGCAAGTGCAAAAAATTTGCCGTCTGTTAATTTTCAATTTCTTTACTTTTGTTTTTTTCGCAACGCATGGAATATTTTGCAAGTTATAAATCGTTCACGCATTAAAGGGTGAAAAGTTTATATGGATAAAACAGCGCTGCCAGCTTCCATCATGTGATGCGGTGTTTATAAGTTTTAGGTGGGGAAAGAGAGCGAAAGAAAGAGCACGAAGTTTGAAAGGAATTCCTAAATAATTCGTGATTATTTTTTTTTTGTTGTGTAATGCTTTTATTATATTCTTTTACTA
>NW_017537168.1:920249-923251 GCF_001853355.1 Bactrocera latifrons
ATTAAATTATAAAAAAATTTTATTTTGTTTTAATTTTTTTCTACCTAAATTCCCTTCACCTGACTTGCCGCCAGCATTCTCATGACAAAATTAATAAATAGCAATTATATAGTCACGCATGCCATATTAACTAATTTATTTTACTTGTATGCCGTTAATGAAGATAGACAATAAACAAGCATATATCAGGCTCGTGCATATAATATACAGTTGCATGCATGCAGCGCAGTCGAATGCATTTATGCATTGACTTAACTCAAAATTTACTAAGTTGCCGTCAATTTTACAAACTATATATTTTTTAAGTTGTTAAGCATCTAACACTCGAGCACATCTGTCGCACACTTCGCGCTTAGCAGCTGTGCAATTGAGCGCATAAAAGGCAATAACCGCATAGTGCGCAAAAAAACAAAATTAACAGCACACTCAGCCGTATTTGTTCAATTTTGTACTCTCTGTTCTACGATAAGATAAAATACTTTAGCGCGTGCAGCGTAATGTGCCGTCAACTTTTCAGTGACGTTAATGTGCAGTAAAAACCCTTATTTCGTTACCAATTTGCTAGCCTTCGAGTGTGTTTAAGGTGGCTTTGTAATTGTTGATGTTTGGCAGTTGGGCAGCTGGTTTGACTCAGTTAACACATTCAATCAAGGCGACTTAAGGTAGGTGCTTAGGTGCTTAGTTGGCGCTTATGTTTATAACAAATTATTGCAGTAATTTTACATGCTTATGAACATTTGTTGACATGTTGATTTGATAAGGAATTGTTTGTTTACTTTTACGATACTTTTTTTTATTATTCAGACAGTGCTTTATTAGTCATATGTGGATATTTTTATATATCTTTTAACTTATAGTTTTATGAATAAATTGTATGCAATATACTTTAATTAATATTTACGACTCCGTTGTGTAAAGAACTCGAGTAAAACAATACGTATTTTATATGTCTGATAATTGCACAGCTACTATTGCCTTATACTTTTGAAAGCTAATTAAAATATTATGCAACATTTCGCAGTCAAACGAACAACCATGTTGTGTTACAATCATAACTATTCTGCTAATTGCGAACCAGCTATTGCATTCCAGATATCGATGCATGAGTAAATAATCGATAATTCATTGTTTACATATATTTAAATTCTCTAGACACGAAATGCTAATTTCTGTAAAATTGCAAGAGCTAAGACATAAATTATTTTAATTTAGTGCAATGTGCTTAAGTTTGCAGGAAATGAGCAAAAAATGTGTTAGTTGCTTGTGTTTCAAAGCAAATGCTGGTATTCAGCATTTAAGTGCATTTGTATCACAACGTTTTGTAAGCAAGTCCGCTGTTGAAATACAATAGTAAAGCTAATCAGAATACTACTCAGGCTACTTATACAAATTAAACATAATATGTTTGCAAAAAATATATATCAATTCCATAACACAGTTATGTGCAAAGATGCTTTTAACTGCAAATGATTATCTAAACATGCACAAGTGTCATCGAAAAATATTTATGTAAACAAAAACATTGATATAAATGAATAGAAATTGCTTTAAAAAATATTGTTTTTACATAACAATAATTCAACTTTTATTAAACCATAATATGCATGATTGCACAAAATTATATTATTCAGCTAATAAGTCTAGGTTCAGACGTATAAAATTTATTTTGCTCGTTATTGGCATTTATTTGTTAAATTTTTTTTTTTTTTTGAAGAATAATGTAACGAACTGTTACGAAGTAGCGCTCAGAGAAATTCGCTGCATTTGTCCTTTCTCTTCGCTCCCTAGCTTACCCAACAAAAGTCATCGCGTATGAACCGGCACAAGCAAATTATATAATATAAAATAGCGCTCCTGCAGGGGGTATAAAGATACGAGTGTATCGAAATTTATGTGTGAATAAAATCCAATTTTCACCTATGATAAAAATCATTAATAAAGCAGAAAGGGGCAGATATGCAAAAAACATGCGTGCGTATATGTACACCGCCCACAATAAACGAGTCTAATGAGTTAGACCCACCTTCAAAAATGACTCTATGTATGCCACATTCAACTGGTTTATCAGTTAGCACTTGTGTTTGCGTTTACCACAATGATATTAGAATATAAAAGTAAGCAAAAGTAGTGTCGTTCCAAAATCACATGATGTTGATAATGAGTATGATCTACGAGCGTTTTATTGTATTTGTGCGAAAATTTCAGTTTTTCTCCTTAATAATACATGCCCAACTATACATAATATGCTTATATATATGTATGTATGTATATACACATATTTATATACTCATTTGTATTAATTTTTCCGTCTGCTATCAGATATAACATTAACCGATAAGATTACTCTGAATTTCAAAATGATTAATTATATTTGCCACACAATTAAGAATTTTTTTTCTGTGCTTTTAAACTTGTCAGTTCACGTTGACAGTTTTTATTCGCACATTTTCAAGGTCTATGTGTATTGTAAAAATATATTGCCAGCAACTTATAATCCATATGAAATTGATTAGCTCAAATTGGTTTATGAGACTTTAATCAGTGGTGTATTTAAAGAATTGATCACTTGCTAGCAATTGCGCACAGTTTATAGCCCGCAGCAAATTTTGACAATTTGCGCTTAAGCCATGGCAATCAGTTGTCTGTCAAACAGCTGTTTGGTTGTCAGTACGCGTAAGCTGTATATTAGACATGTTATTTTTATTTAACTGTTTATGTACAGTTTACAATTACAAATGGGAGATAATACGATTTTTAATCTTCCTCTTATTCTTCTTCTTCTATGATTGAGTTATTTATATTATATATACATATATATAATTAGTATTTAACGCTTTTGTCACAAAGCTTGTTTTTGGTCTTGTCAATTACACGCTTCAATTGCGCGCTATTAGAAAAAAGCAAAACCACAAAGGGTATCAGTGCACATTATCTATCATGCTATATATAAAGTAAATTACTTTAATTTTTTTTTAAATTACAATATGACATGAGTATGTAAA
>NW_017537168.1:923622-927486 GCF_001853355.1 Bactrocera latifrons
TCAATTTCCAAATCCTCCAATTATAATAGGTATTTATATAAAAAAAATTATTACAAAATTTTTACATAATTATGTTAAACATGCGCTTAAAAATTCGCTATTTATAGATGATACATATGTATATGTATGTACATATGTATGTATAAATGCTAATATATAACAGCAAATTATTACATATCTACTTTCAATCAAAAACACCCACATGCTGTTGTTGTAACGGGTACCCACATAAATTATCGTGATTCAAAATTTTGGTAACCTATCACCAGCTGCAACAAAGGTTTAGCCTTGAATTATATAATTCAAAACTTGGTGTAAATATGGCGTAAGATTAATACAACTATCAATAATATATTCATGATTATCGATTTTGTTTACCCTCGCACTTATTTAGCAAAACAAAAAGCAACTTATTAAATTTGGTCACCTGAGCGCCGACAAACGCGCTCGTCGCACACCAGCGCCCTAGCGAAAAATGCCGTATTTGTAGTGTTTTGCTGCAGCCAAGGCTTCCTGGCACCATATCATATAATATAATATTTTCCGCTTTAATGCCTCGTAAGCGACAATTATTGTTAAGCAGCACGTCACTAGCGCTGGCAGTAAAGCAAAGTTCGTGCAAAAGTATTATGTAATAGCTACAACATTTGTTTGTGCTGAAAAACAGCAGCTGAAGCTGAAGTGCAAGCTGCAGCATACGCTGTCATTTCGGCCTTTCACCTTACAGTTGCGCTTAACACTTGCCTTGATTTGCGTTCATTGATGAAGATTTATGCGCATGCAAAATATTTGCGGAAATGCGCGAAAATTGTTATTTTTTTTAAACAAATAATTTGTATTTTAATGACAGTTTGGATTGCAGCTGTCAGCGTTGGAAGATCTTATTAAGTTTATGTAAATTTATGCACATATATTTATTCTTCCTCCAGCGCAGCTCTCATTCACATGCAGTGTACAGCGTATAGCATGCAGCCGCTAACGTTTTATGCCAATCAAAATCTAGTGGTTTTTTTTCTCCCTCGTTTCTCGAAATTTGTTTTATTTTTAGCGGCGTTGGCTTGTCACTGCTAGTGTTAGCGCTTGCTATCAATTGACAGCAGCCAACACGCGTTCAGAAATATCAATTAATCTAGTAGTCATTTTAATGTCGTGTGATCAGCTGATTTAAACAAGTGATACACTCGTACTTTGTACCAAATTCAAATATGAAAAATTTGAAAAAATATAAGAAAAACGTGATTATAGACGAACATGTGTTAACCTTGGGTATTACTGAGGAATGTTCGTGAACTTTGTGTGTTGTGAAACCCAAGCAGATCACACATGTTTTGGGAAAACAGATCCGAACTAAACAATTTCTTTGGAGGTTGTAACTTTGTCTTGGACAATAATTCATACTAAATTTCGTTAAGATATATGTATTGTTAAATAAAAGAGCTTTCCCTTACAAAAATTCCTTTTTGAGCATCCAGTGCGTATGATAGTTATATACTACAAGTATACCACGGTGGTCCGACAGCTAAGTTTGCGTCAAATGAGCCACTTCTTGAGCAATAAAAGACGTGTGCGAAATTTCAGAACGATACTTCAAAAGCTGACATACTAATTTCCGTTTTTTCCCGAGTCTTACAAACTCCGTAGCACACTTAATAAATCGACAGTTAATTATCGATTAACGGAAGCTTGCAAACCTTGCAATCAGGTGATGCCACATATTAAAAAACGCGTTAAATTTACATTGCAAAGTAACGGCCTTAATGATTAAAATAAAAAATAAGTTTGTAATACCGTTCATTGCGGTACTTCATACGAGTATAAGCGCATATCAGCTTTAATTAAAAACACATGTGCAATTTGTCAATAATTTTAATACTAAATGCATTCCAAACGAAAAAAAATCTAAAAAAAAATTGAACGTCTGTTGCAGTCTGCGCTAGACAATAACGCCATAAATAAACCGCAAAAACAAGCGCAACTTTATCAAAAACATAGCATTTCAAGGCGCCTATCTGCTCAGCACACGATCAACGCTAACGGTTGTAAAAACTAAAGTTCTAGCATGCTATCTCTTTCTCAAACGACATAGTATGCGTGTTAGTGTGCTAGGAATAAACCTAGTACTAATTATGGGCTATATCCGCTGCGCTCGCAAGCCGCTGCCGCAGAAGTTCAAGTTCATGTATTTAACATTCATTAATTTAGTAAGTAAACAGGTACGAAGTTTATAGACAATTATTGCTATACGCTTATTTTCCTATTGCATTTTGAAGCTTAAGGCAAACTGGTTTATTTATTGCTGAAACATCACATGCATTTCACGTCAAATTTGCTGCTAAAAATCAGCAAAGTCGTTAGCGTTGTAAGAACTGACATGGATAGCGTGATCAGCAGCTATGATGTTGATCGTTACATGCAATGAATTATTTTTATTATTTTTAATTTTTTACACGGCACGCATGCCTCAAACCGCACGTCGCCAAAACCAGTTTTCAAACACATATCTGTTATTAACGCTTAATAAAAAGAAACAAATGCAAAATGTTTTTTTTTTTTTTTACAAAGATAAAACGTGAAATTTCCATTGCACTCACGGCCAGGGTCGATATGCGCGCAACAAGTTCAGCGGTTAATCGAATTCATTGACCCACTGCCGCACTCGGGTGACAACAAACCCATTTAGCGCGCACATGCTTGTTTATGCATGTTTACGCGTGGCATATTTAAATTAAAGCGCTGTCATCATTGCACAAATTGGTTGCCCGTTGATGGATTCCGCGATCCAGCCAAAGCTGTGTTGTCGTCATCGCAGCTGGACGGCTCGAAAGCCTTAGCTAGCGCTCTAAATTATATATATGTACATACATTCCTTCGCGCACTGAGCTACGCTGCGCAAACGAGCGTTACGGAACTTTTGTTGCACATTGATTTACTGCACTACTTTTTCATATGATTATTATTAATTTTTTAAACACTTCTTTTACAAGGTACACAAAAATATTTCTTATTAGCGTATATATTCACATATATATATATGTGCACCCAAGGCATATACATATTTACTATTATGCACAGCAAGAGCACGTGGAACTCTGTTCCCTCAGTTTTTTTAATGCCCCTATAAACACAAGTTCGTGTTTCGACAACAAAAATCTTCGAATGTGAACCCACACTAAGCTCGCGCACATATTTTCCTATGCCTTGGCATTTCTTACATTATTCGTTTAAATATTTTTGCATATTAAATGAAATTGCTCCGATTGCATTATCAGCAGAAAGGCGGAATGTGAACGTTTGTAGTCATTTATGAGTTTAGTAAAAATAAATTATAAAGCGGTTGTGCAAATGCGGAAAATTTCACAAAAAGCTCTGAACCTTAAATGGTTGCTGGACGCAAACCGTTGATTTGGAAACATTCAATTACAACTTAACTACTGTGTAATACACAAAACCGCAAATTACTTCTTCTTGCTGTTTTTGCAATATTCACTCACACTTATATACATACATTTATATTTATTATAAAAAAGTTGCTTTGGGGATCACCCAATCATTTACTCAACATTTTTATTACCCGAACTATTCATTTCTGCCTTGCAATAACCTGCTTTGTGTACTTTAGCACCACAATTAATCACAGTTTTATTATATTGCACAAATAACTGTTTCACTGAACTTGAAACTTTTTTCGTGTCATTTTTTATGTATATTTTATTATAGAAGAGCACTGGAAATGTAAACAAAGCATCTAACTTGCAAGTCACCGGATAATAGTTATCGATTTTCGATAAATTCAAAATTTGTAAGGCCGCCGTTTACACGTAAACATGCCTAATTCTAGCAATTATAAAATGTTTTTTTTTATTA
>NW_017537168.1:927578-935267 GCF_001853355.1 Bactrocera latifrons
CGGCCGATAGCCCATGATGCTAGTGCTGCGTATTTTCTTAGTTTGTATAATAATTGTATTATTATGTAAGCTTTTATAAAATAAAAAAAAAAATAAATTTTTAAAGTTTCAATTTTACATTCCGATGAAAAAATTAAAATTTCATTTTAAAATGAAAAAAAAGATAATTGATGCATTTCATTTTTAGTTCTAAAAATAACTTTTTAAATAAAAAAAAATACAGTTTAAATTTTAATTTTTCATCCAAAATCTTATAATTCGAAAATTCGCTATACTGATTTTAATGTGTTTGCCCTGTATAAATACCGTTATGAGCGCATATCTATACATTGAATAAAGAAGACGGCTATTCAAGGAACAAACAAAAATGTATTTTGATAGTGTGCTAAAGCCCTATTAGACCTCTGTGAATGCTTATAAACCTATTTACGCACTTGCATACCAAAATGTAGTGGCACGCCGAAAGCAGCACGTTTAAATCACTTCTTTTTCAAACTCTTGCTATCAGCGATTGTTGTATGTTTGTAAGTAGCTCTGCATTGACATTGAATTTTCATAAATATGTATGGAGAGTCACACACACTATTAAAAGTGGAAAATATTCCTCAAATAGCTTGTTAGTATGTACATACATATACAATAGCGCAGTATGCGTATCAGCCCATCTAGCGCCGCCACAAGTACACGCTGTATTTGTATACTATATTTCATATTATCACAGAGCAGGCTAGAGGAGTTAGGATTCGCAGCAAGCGGCTTATCACTTGCAAAGATTTACGACTGCCAGACATTTCACGCTCATTTGCACGACTGAGGTGCGAAACGAACGTTTAAGCGAAACTGTTGGGTACAATTCAATGACAATGCAATGATAGCACATTGTTGCGTTTGTCAAGCCGCGCTTTGGCTGCCAAGCAACCAAGTGATAATGTGCAATGGCTTGGCGCACGCAATTCGCTTGCTGATTTGACCCTTGAAATGGAAGTATAGCAAATCGTTTGATTAAAGACGCGCGCTGTGTACGTAGCGATCAGCGATTGCTAGATTATGAAATGACGATTTCATTATGAAATATTTGCATTTTGCGTTGCAAATTGTGCCGTTAGAAAGCATTTTTCCTTGTATATATGCATATTGAACTTATTTAAATTGTATTTTTTGCGCAAATTATTAATTATTTACTTTTATTGTATTTATTAGAAATTGAATGGCCTTTTGGTGCGTTTCATCTCAGCCGATTCGAGCTTGCGTGATGTGCTCGCTGCTAAAATTCCAGCCGAACAGGAGCGTGTAAAGAATTTCAGGAAGCAATATGGTGCCACCAAAATGGGTGAAACCACCATCGATATGGTAAGTTGGCGGGGCAAAAGAAAAACTTATTGGAGGTACAAAAAATTGTTGAGGATAAAAAAAAAATGTATGGAGGGTAGAAAAAATGTTGAGGGTAGAAAAAAGTCCAGAGGAGAGTAAATAAAAAATTGGGGAAACCAAAAAATTACTGGGGGGTACAAACACAAATAATGGGGGTCTAAAAAAATATTTATGGAGGGTTCAAAAAGAATGTATGGCGGTGAAAAAAAAATATTGGCGTACAAAAAAATTACTGGAAGAACAAAAAAATTTATGGAGGGTACAAAAAAATTTACGGGAGGAGGGGGTTATTTGTGCAAAAAAAATTTTTTTGGGGTAAAAAAAATAAATTACGAGTAGTAGAAAAAAATGTATGTGAGTACTAAATACTAAAATGTAAAAAAAAACTGTGTGAGAGGTACAAAAAAATCTATTTGGAGATATAAAAAAGTTTGGAGGAAAAATATACTAATAGGTTGTGAATGCTACAAAAGTGATTACTAAAATTAGCATTTAATTACAAAGAAAAAATATGAATACATAACGCCACATTATAAAATTAAAAAAAAAAACAATGAACTTAGTACGCTAAAAGTGCACGAGTTGAAGTTTAAAATATTTTTTTATAAGTGTAATAAGTTTTTATGAACAGTTTAGCATATTTATTGTATTCATGACGACTGTTTTAGAACGTTGGTGCAAACTAAATTAGCCGAAAGCGGCGCTGTGGTGTGAAATTAGTTTTAAACAATGCCTATAATTGCTAAATTCACTTGAACAGTTATTTAAATACGATGACTTGGCATTAAATAATAACGTATTAGCAATAAATTTTGCATACAAATATATTTTGCATGGCAGGTGTAAATATTTTTGAGGTTAGCAACTTGTATACAAAAATTAAGAAAAAGGAAGGAGAAAAGTTACTCAGATCATTTTTAAAGAAAATATTAATGTTTTTACATCCACATATATTTCATAAAGCAAGGTTATACAATTTTCAAGTTAGCAATTTGTATAGAAAAATTAAGAAAAAAGAGAGGAGAAATGTTAGTCAGACGATTTTTTATTAAAATATTACTAATTATGATATGGAAAATGAAGTTTTCCACACTAAATATACATAGAACAAAATATTCCGTATATTGCAACTCTGTTGGAAATTTACATAAAAATAACAGTTTAAACTCATTTTTTGCAATATTTTAAAGGCTAAATTTTTTTTGGTTACACTGTCGCTAAAATCGATTACTTTTTTATTTTTTGTTTACTAAAATTAATTAAATTTTAATTTTTTCTGTATGAGATTTTTTTTTATTTGTTTACTAAACTAGTTTAAAATATCTTTGGAATTTTTATTTCTGTATGGAAGGAATTTTCCGTATCAAAATTTTTTACTATTTCTTTTAACACGCTATTATCAAATTGAAAAAATTGCTGATAGCGTCAACTAAACCTCTAAATGACAATATTTTTTCTACAGTAGCAATATTGCTTTATAAATTCTCTAGACTATACATATTTATAGTCAACATAAAAAAGTCATCAATTTGTACACCCAACTTTTGCTGGTAGAGCGATAACACTTATAGTGTCATAAATATGTAGAATAGGCGTTTTAGCCATATATTGCTTTTGAATGAGTAAACGGTGTTATTTTATATTAGAAGAAATTATTTAAATGATAACAAATTTTTAAACAAGTCAAGAATTTTTATTTAAAAAATAAGAAACTTGTCTATTAAAGTTATATACAGGTTTTATACTGGTTATATATTGGTTATATACGCAAGTGAATTTCAAAAAAATCGTTTTTTTTTTCATACATATCGAATGTAATGTGTTTGAGATTATTCTTCGCAAATTTTAAGTTAATCCGGCAAGTAGTGTCGGAAATATGAGCGTATTTGTAAGAATTTTTGAACTTGCTGCAAACGGCTCCAACAACTTTAAACGTATTTTTCACGAAAGAATTTCAGAGTTGGTGAGGAAAATTTCTCTGAGCGGCAGACAGATCGATTTAAAATTTTTAGCCGACCTGCTTAGATATATTTGTCAGGTAATTCGATTTTTTAAGACGCCCTAAAGTGCAAAAAACGATGCAAAAATGGAAATTTTGACCAACTGTCTTCATTTACAGTAATAGCAAAATTCTTTCAATTAATTCCACGAAAAATGTTCTGCAACTCAAAAATTCAATAAATGCAATGAAAAAATTAGAAACCAAAAGATGTGGAAATCCAAGATATATAAGAAATTTTGTGGAATGGGAGAAAAGTGAAACAAAATTATATGCGATAATAGACAATTTGATACATACCATATATAAAGCAACTGTTAATATAACCCTACATGTAACCCCTACAAATATATACATATGTATATACATGTGAAAGTCTGCATATATTTGTATACTCTTCTGACTTACAAATGACGATTATGTAATCGAAAAAACAGCAGTTGCATGTAGAACAAGAAAATAGATTGAGAAAATGCCGCTGCAACTACAAAATTATCTCTTAGATAATTGCTGGCATTTGGCCATTTCCACCGGCATATATGTACATACAAATATATATGGTCATATATACATATATATGTATATATAAAAATATATGGTACATAGAAAAATATATTTGAAAAATACAATACTATAAATAAAATGGTAGCTGTTTTAATAAAAAAAAAAACAGCAAAGAATGCAATCACTCGAGAAAAAGTTACGCCAATTCGTCACGCAATGCTATTTGTTATTGTTATATAGAAAAAGCGGCGTGGGTGTGGTCTAGTCAGGCGAATGTAAGAACATGTATAATGTATGCACTTGAGTATGCACATATATGGCCTATTTTAACATATCGATTGCACTTAGCAATAATATTTGTGCTGCTGCCAGCATTCGCGGAGGTCAAAGGGTCAAAAATCAAAGAAAATTTTGCACCGAAGCTATAATATACTTTACAAATACAAAATATTCTAGTTTTTCATCGTTCAGTTTGGCTGACAGCTGTATGCTATAGTGGTCCAATCTGAACAATTTCTTCGGAGATTGTATCGCTGCCATGGACAATAGGTTAGCCGAGGTTATACTGGCCGGCTTTCTCGCCATACGTTGACCTACTGGCCCTTGTAAAGTCAGACGAAGGTTCAGTTTAATTTGTGGTGAAGTATTTGTCATAGAGGATGTCGAATTTTAAGAACAACTTCATAACTACGTTTGATACTGCGTCTAGTCTCTTGAACTCCGAAGCTCCCACATACTTAAGTTGAGTTCTAAGTAGTGCTGGACACAGGCATGGGAGGTATCCCGTGTCTCTGTTATGTCAACTTCTCTGCACTGTTTGCATTTGTCCTCAACACATGCCTATCTGGTACGCATATGATGCCAGTAGGTTATGCCCTGTTAAGAGGCCAACAGCTGCCCTGCAGTTTTTTTGATACTATTAAGAAGCAAGTAAGTTTTTCGAAGAGGTTCTTTCACATGATCTTGTTTGGTAGCTAGACTGATGGCAATCTCATCAGTTGTTTCGTTTCTCGAAACTTTCTTGGAGCTTGGAGCTCAGCGTATATTAAGGCATTATCCGGAAATTCTGGACAATAATCCTTGTTGAAATTCATGAAGATATCTCGTCAAAAAAAATCTTTTTTTCTTACAAGGACATGTATTTTATCGTTCAGTTTGTATACAGCTATATGCTATAGTGGTCCGATATAGACCGTTTCAAACCTTGAGCAGATTCTTTGGAAGGAAAAGACGTGTGCAAAATTTTCAGATCGGTATCTCAAAACTGAGTGAATAGTTCGCGTACGTACAAAGAGACGAACTAGATATACATACAAATATATTTTATAGAATCTCCGATATTTCTTTTGCGTTTTAAAAACTTCGCGGCACAAAATCAAACTGTGTTAAACTCTAATTCTACTTCTAGTATTCTTAATAAGTTTATAACAGTTTTATTTATTATAACTGCAAACAGTTAACCCCTCAACCTTCTTAAACAAGATCTCAAAAATAAAATCGAAGCTTAACCTAACCCTAATCTCTCCCTCTTCCTTTACAGATGTATGGTGGTATGCGTGGCATTAAGGGTCTCGTTTGCGAAACCTCTGTGTTGGACGCCGATGAGGGTATCCGTTTCCGTGGTCTTTCCATTCCCGAATGCCAAAAGGTCTTGCCCAAGGCCGAAGGCGGTGAAGAGCCACTACCCGAAGGTCTCTTCTGGCTATTGCTTACTGGCGATGTGCCAACCAAGGGACAAGTGAAGCAATTGTCGAAGGAATGGGCCGAACGCGCTGCACTGCCACAACATGTAGTCACCATGTTGAATAACATGCCCACCACTTTGCATCCAATGTCGCAATTCGCATGCGCCGTCACCGCACTGAATCACGACAGTAAATTCGCTAAGGCCTACTCAGAGGTAAGTAGAGAAATTCGGCGAGTTTACGCTTTTCTAGTAAAGTATTACACGCTACATTTCAACTAATGCAAATTATATGCTTTTTGTTTCTGTAAAGGGTGTACACAAGACCAAGTACTGGGAATACGTGTACGAGGACAGCATGGACTTGATCGCCAAATTGCCCGTCGTTGCTGCAACCATCTACTGCAATACCTATCGTGGCGGCAAAGGCTCCAAATCGATCGATTCCAGTCAGGATTGGTCCGCCAACTTCGTCAAAATGTTGGGCTATGACAATCCCAAATTCACCGAATTGATGCGTCTCTACCTGACCATTCACAGTGATCACGAGGGTGGCAATGTTTCCGCACACACCGTGCACTTGGTTGGCTCCGCTTTGAGCGATCCCTACCTATCGTTCGCCGCCGGCATGAACGGCTTGGCTGGTCCATTGCACGGTTTGGCCAATCAGGAAGTATTGGTGTGGCTGCGCAAATTGCAGAAGGAATTGGGTGCCAACCCATCCGAGGAGGCATTGAAGGAGTATGTCTGGAAGACCTTGAAGTCGGGACAGGTTGTGCCCGGTTATGGTCATGCTGTGCTCCGTAAGACCGATCCACGCTACACCTGCCAACGTGAGTTCGCGCTCAAACACCTGCCCAACGATGATCTCTTCCAACTGGTGTCGAAGATCTACAAGATCGTGCCACCAATCCTAACCGAAACCGGCAAGGTCAAGAACCCATGGCCCAATGTAGACGCTCACTCCGGTGTATTGCTGCAATACTACGGCATGAAGGAAATGAACTACTACACCGTATTGTTCGGCGTTTCGCGTGCGCTCGGTGTTTTGGCTTCATTGATCTGGGATCGTGCCTTGGGTCTGCCCATTGAGAGACCAAAATCCTTGTCGACCGATATGTTGATGAAAATGGTGCAAAAGTAAACAAAAAATCAAATGAAACGTGTTCAATAACGGCGGCGCCGATTTCATGTAGGGTAGGAGACAAGAGCCGGAGTTGCAGAAATAATAGCCAAAAAACTATACCTAAATTGCGAAATAGTTTTATTTGAAAAAAAGCAAAAAAAAAAAAAAACTAAAAATAATAAAAATAAATTAGCCAACAGCGAAATTAGTAAATGATGAAGCAAATGCGTTTAGTTGAATACAAACAAAATCATTGTTATGCACCGATAACAGCGACAACAACAATTTTACCCACAAAGTAGAAGACATTAAAGAAAACATAAACAAAAAACACTACACCGCAAACAACTTGAAACGCTTCTAATTTTAACTTAATTATTATTACATTTAAGCGTATTGCGCGCGCAAGCGCCACAACCACTAAATGAAAACTTAACGAGCAGAAACAGCTAGCGACAACATCAGCTAAACGATCCCCCATTTGAAAACTTATTTTAACTTAAGTAGAAAAGTTTAATATGGTAAGCCAAATGTGGATTTATTTTAACAACAAAAACTAAGAAAGAACAACAACAACAAAAATTTCGAGCAACAGCTCCAGCTAAAGAGTATGATATTAAATTACTTTAAAGTAAATAAATTGTTTTAATTAAATAAGTACATGGTAATAGCGATTCCCAAAAATTTCACCTGCATAAAGAGTGACGCATTAATTATATACATACATATATATAAATATATTATGACGTGTATAACGTACATATGTGCTATATGTATGCAAAATATACAAACAAGTATCTTGTGAAACGGCATTATTACTTTTTGAGTTGTTGAAATTCAATGAAATAAAAATAAAAACAAATAACTGTATTCGAGTATAAGTGAGAAAGCTACATACAATAAAGAAAAGCTAAAAAAATTATAACAAAAACGAAAATATCTATTTGGGTTTATTGTTAAGAGCAGGGTTGCGAATTCAAGAAATAAAAAAAATTAAATTAAAAT
>NW_017537168.1:935693-947012 GCF_001853355.1 Bactrocera latifrons
TTTACAAAAATTTCTTATTTTAATAGCAACACCTTGCATTAAAGCTGGATTTTGAACACAGTACTGATTTTGAGATAACAAATTTAAAATAAGATTTTCAAAATTTTCTATTGAAAATAAAATTTTCAAAATTTCGAGTTTTAATACCAACAACAATTGAATTAAAAACTAGATTTTAATCATAATACTGAAAATAAAAAAAAAATCAATTTTTAATCTCAAACATTTTGAAATAAAAATTTAATTTTAATCTAATTTTGGGATTCAAAATATAAAATTTTTAAAATATGAACATAGGTTTCCTTTAGTAGTAGGTCCTTAATAGTTTTGGTTTGATAATTTTAAAGAATTCAATATTAATGTTTTGTATATTTTTCAATAAAAATCTCTTTTATATTTCTACTGTCACCCAATTCAGGTGTTTTATCACCCTACCCACCATTCCTCATAATTAATTTTAAATAACTTTTAGAGAGCAGCAAGAACAAAAGAAAAAAAAATAGCTCTATTATTTGTATAATTATTAAAACATTAGCAACATATTTTTCCTTCAGCAGTATATAGATCCTTAAAAGTTTCGCTTTAAATACTCTAAATTTGTGTTTGTCATTTTTGAAATTATTTTCCACTTCAACTTTATTTCACATTTCCACTAACTACATATGGCATTGCCCACTCTTCTATTACCCAACCCACCCTTCCTCTGAGCTTTAATTTCTAACTTAAAAACTGTTGAATATTGGTATATTAAAGGTAAACACACTCATATGAGTTGTTAAGCGTACAATAATTATGTATAAGCGCATTTTAATAGGTATTAAAGCATTCAATACAAATTTATTAAACAATAATATCACAAAGCACTTATTTAGGCGCATAACCGCATGTTTGTAG
This sequence comes from Bactrocera latifrons, assembly GCF_001853355.1. NCBI lineage: Eukaryota > Metazoa > Arthropoda > Insecta > Diptera > Tephritidae > Bactrocera > Bactrocera latifrons. The sequence goes on from NW_017537168.1 coordinate 936,588, forward strand.
TAGATAAAGTGCTTGTAAACAGACAGACAAATATATGTTGAAAATATTGCTGAATAATGAAAATGTTCATGTAAGGATTAAAAAAAAAAAATGGAAACCTAATAAACTAACAACTTTTGCTGCCCTATTTAAACGCTTTTTGGAAATTGAGATTTGATTAGACGTCATTAATATTGACATACTAGCACTATACATCAAAAGAGTTCGCAGCGATTCTTCAAAATATATCAGAGGATTACGAAGGGCACTCTTAAAACTATATTAAAAAATTAAAAATAAAACTTACCGTTTCAGATGCTGCCGTGTTGGTAGTAACTGATTAAGTAAGAGTTTGCAGCTCCACACCAACAGAGATATTCTTGTATACTTCATACATCGTTAATATAATTATTGCTGTTTTGTAATATAAAATCGAAGCTCCGAACACCTGCACACATTATTCGGTCGTGCATGCACACTATAATTGAGATGTAACACTTTCGAGTATTCATGATGAATACTTAATAATATTTAACATTTAATGCACTTTACACCAAATTTACTCTACAGAAGCGTAAATGTTAGAAAAAAGGAGCATAAGCAAAGCTCCTGTTGACGATTTTAACACATAAAGCAGCGTGGCGTTTATGCCTGCTAGGCGCTTTGCTATTGCACTTGAATCACTTTTTCTAATAACTTCATAATTTCTGCTTCTTATTTACACACTTTAAGCCACCTTTACCACTTTTATCATGCTTTGGATGAAAATTATATTCAATATTAAAAAAATATATTTAAATCTTTAAGAGAATGCAACAATTGACTCGCTGCATGACTCCACAAATTTAATTTCCGTTAACTGTCAGTTTGCTTACACGAGAGCGACATCTAGTTGTGAATTACTCAGGGTTACTTTGTTGCTAATAAAGAGATAAAAATAATTAATTACTTCGTTTCAAAAAATAAAAAAAAGTTAATTCTATTCAAATAATAAGTAAAATTTTAATTATTGTATCAATTATCTTATTGAATATAAGTTTTCTCAAAACGTTTTTTTTTTTCAAACTTTTATAATAAATCTCAAAAAAAAAACAAGCGGTTTTGGCAATCTTGCTCTACAAGTGATTTTGACAGTTCACTAGATTTCGGCAAATTTTACTTTATTACGGCAAATTTCCATTTCTCCAGACGTCGCTGAAATTAAAAGTGTTAAATATCTAAGAAAAAGCTGTAAACAATGGCTTACGATTTAAAGAAAGAATCCGATGTTAAGGAGTACTTAGATAAACTGGGCGTCGAATATCGTTTTGGCTGTTATTCGGAGAAGAAACCGGAGGGTAAATTGCTAATGGCATGCAAAGCAAAAGACAACAGCCGCATATGCAATCACTTCACTCAAGTCTACGAGGGTGCCGGGGGTACCTAACCTCCCCATTGTATTAGCGCCTGTTTCGCAAGCGTTTGCTTTGTATATTTGTTACATTTATCAACTACACAAAATGCACGTACACACTTTGTTTAACACAGCTTAACTTATACATTATAGTTTGTCATCTCTTGGGCGATTATTTGGAGGGCATAAAGAAGGACTTTGAAAAGGCAGCGAAAGTATACAAATCTACATGTGACGATTACGGTTATGCGAAGTCCTGTTTCAAATTCGGTAATTACAGCTTCTTGGGTAAGGGCAAAAGTGGGAGCAAGGGTGATCCGCGTAGTGCGTACACATACTATGAGAAAGGGTGTGAACTCAACGATCCCGATGCATGTTTGCATACAGGATTGCTATTGGTGTCGCGTTCCATGCACAAAGAAATCGACCGTAATGTGCCAAAGGTATAAAGAAACGGTATTAGTTAGTAGATATGCTAATTGTTTAATTTGTTAATGCGTTTTAAAGTAATATATTTGTGTTGATATGTTTACAAGTGTGTGACGTGTTAATGATATAACACTTTTGAGATATCGCTTAGTATTAAGAGTGTGCATGTGCCTGAACTCACATACGATTTGAAACAAAAACAATACAAAAATGTAATATTTTAATATTATATTTTAAGACAACATTTGATTTTACAAACGACAATTAGCATGTAGCAAAAATACGAGTTTATACCGTTTTTCGCATTATAAATTTCTTACTTATTTCCTCCTTTACAGGGCATCGAATACTTGTCGAAGAGCTGCGACATGAATAATGCCACCGCCTGCTTCTACCTCTCTGGCATGCATATTTCCGGCGTGCAAAAGAAACCGGAAGCGTCAACACAGGTTAGCACTACGGATATCAAAAAAGTCTCACCGAAAGACAGTGACTACATTTTACAGAAGGATATGAAGAAGGCATTCGAATTTGCCTATAAAGCTTGTGAACTACGTAATATGTACGCATGCGCAAATCTGAGCCAGATGTATGCGCGTGGCGATGGCATTGAAAAGAATGAAAAGGAGGCGGAGAAATATAAGAAAATGGCTCTGGAAATGCAGGATGAAGTGAAAAAACAACAACAGACGCTAGAGTTCCAACAGGGCATGAAAATGCCGAACTGAGCAAGTGAAAGAAGAAGCGAAGTATGGAGCAAGTGGCGCAAGCATAAATTGTAACAATTTAAAGCGCAACTTAGGTCTCCAAAAAATATAAAGACGTAAGCGGCTGCAATATTAAGAACACAAAATTTGTTTTTATTTAAAAAAAAATCAATTTTTTTTTTATATGCATAACAAGTTGTGTGAATGTTCGCTTAAAAAGGAACATAGTTTTTCGTTAAATTTGAAAAATTACTTGTAAGTAGTCGGTAAATTAGTTAGACACCAAGCCAGAAAAAATATATTCAAGAGAGACTAACTGCTTGCTTTTTGATATTTTCTAATTTTGCTTTTTAAGCAAATTTAATTTAATAAGTTAAAGTTAATTTAATGTTCTTGTGCATGTTATTTAAAAAAAAAAGAAGTAATATGAAATGCAAAAGCGAAAGAAAATTTGATGACGCATGTAGAAAGCGGAGAATGTACATGGAAAGGATTGAATAATTTTTAGGTAATAATAAATGAGTACAGTCGACTTTGTAACTTATTTAAATTTTTAAACAAATGTATAAATATGGGATATTTAGTTAAATGAAAATAAAAGTAAAAAATATTAAAAATGTTAAAAGTTTTTAATAATATATAAAAAAACATACATATAATTGTGTGTTTATGTGTGTGTACTAGTAAGCACAATTGCATGTTACACCTCCATATCAATTGCTAGGGCGACGCGCGTACGCTTGCACTCAAAGCCATTGACGCATTCCACAATAGCGGGTCACGCACAAACAATTTGTTGTTGCTGTCGTTGTGTTAAGTATTCACTTTACTTATTTTCTTTTCTTACTGATGTTGCAACACATCCGCGCCGACAATATAATTTGTTCTATCAAAAGAAATAAACAATATGCTATGCATACATACAGACATACATACAAACATGCATACATTCATAGGCTGACATATGTATCCACACTTAGCAGTGCTAGTACGAGTATAATACCTTAATTGTATCTTGATTAAATTATAAAAAATATGTCGTTAAGAGAAGTGGAGTCGAATGTCGTGGCGTTGGTTGTTGTAGCGCACACTGAGTCAGCTAATATTTTGTGGAAGGCGGTGGCAAGTCAGCTGACAGTTCATGACAGAAGCTGTAGTTGTTGATCTTTCTTAATTGAAGCTGAAAACTTCTGCTGAGGGGAGTAAACTGCTCCCTTTAGTGCTAGAACCCTGTCTTCGCATATCAATATCACTTTTGATAATGGAAAGAATTCTTTTAAGAACGGAAAATATAAGGGTAAGGGTAATATAGCTACGTCGGCAGTGTAAGATCTCTAAACCACATCAAATGTCTGAAAGCTGTTGGTTTTGTGTAAGAATAATGTAAAAATTTTGATAAGTTCCGACTATCACCGATACCTTATAGAAAACCAGTTCTCAAAAAGAAAAATGAGAAAAGAAAAAGAACTCTTGTTGACAACTTATAAGGCATTCGATATTCATTATTTCATTAAATCCGCAGCACCGATATGGTCGCATGACTGGCTTGTAAAGCTCGTTCCCGTTGAACACGTTCATAGTGAGACCTGCAGCTTTGAGGTTAAGGAACACAATGCTCACCTCCCTAAGCGCTTGCTGCTGGGATGCTTTCGTAGAAATTTAATTCATACCCAAAATCGACTCCGACATGCCAAATATATATATTGCGTGCAATGTGTCCCCGTCTGACCACGTGAAACCATCGCTTTACTCAAAGTATCCCACTCATCTACAACCTTTGCCCAGGAATTAGATAACCGCTACAACATCTTGGGTCCTCATGACTTGAAGCGATCCAGACGTTGGTCCCGCCAGGTAAAAAACACTACCAAAGAAAAGAACAGAACAGCCTTGGAAGAGAGGCCCCCTTTTGATGAGAATCACTGCCAACGTATTAAGGATTACGAATTAAGGACATGCAACTGGAATGTCCGTTTCCTTAATTGAGAAGGTGCCGCTGCCCAGCTGTTTGTCCTCGTAAGAGTAAAGGCTGACATAACCGTCATTCAAAAAGTGCGATGGACGGGACACGGACTGAGACGAGTAGGTCCTTGTGGCATTTACTACAGTGGTCATATAATGGAGCGCAAATTCGGTGTTGGAAGTGTGGTAAGAGAGAAATTTTGTCGCCGAGTGGATTTACGTCTAGCCATAATCCGCATCAAAGCGAAGTTCTACAACATATCGATGATTTGCGCCCAAGCTCCGATGGAAGAGAATGACGATATCAGCAAAGATGTCTTCTATGTGTGTGCCCCGCCGCCACGATGTAAGCCTTCATAATGAAACATCCTTAAAGGGTTGAGGCTGATCCACTACTATGGCGCCCGAAATATGGTTATTTGTAGTACAAATTCCAGCATAGGAAAATTCATCGATCTCCGGATCGAAAAGATACCAACCTGATTGGTCATGTTGTGATAGACTCAAGATACGTATCCTGTGTTCTCCGAGATTATAACATTGACTCGAAGTGCTCTGCCCAATTCACAAAAAGGAACACAATCTGCGCCAACTACCGCGGGATAAGCCTCCTCAACATCACATATAAGATTCTATCGAGTGTATTGTGTGAAAGGTTAAACTGATTAGACCTTAGCAGTGTGGCTGCAGGTCTGTCAAATCAACAACTGACCAGAGATTCACCATGAGTCAAATCTTGCAAAGATCGACACATATCAACTCTTCGTTGTTTTCAAAGGTTTCCTGACAGCACGAAAAGGAGATGCCTTTATGTCGGTAATACGGCTGTGAAAACTGACGTTGAGCAATACCAAAAGCTCAAGGGCAAGGCGAAACATCTCCGGCCATCAAACAAATAGTCCTCGCATTCGCAACTTGGCCGCAGACCTCCACTCCGTTGGAAAGAGCAGGTGGAGAAGGACCTTTCTATACTTGGAATCTCCAATCGAGGTAGGAAAAAGGACTGGCGCGCTGGTGTAAACTCAGCTATAACCGCGTAAGCGGCATACAAATGTCTCCATGATCCAAGTTTTGGTCCTCAGAAATATTCAACGCTTTTTGCAGCGCTGAAAACTCGAAGAGTGACCAGAAGGGTATAGCGAAATTTTAAGGGTTTCTATGCGAAATATCGATTTTTCTTAATGAATGTAGTTTGTCTTCAGTATAATTGGAGGGAGCGCAAAAACACTAACGCTGCTTTAAATATATTATAGTATATACAAATACGTATGTATGGTATGTATGTACATATATATGAGTTTGAATAACTTGCAACACACGTCGTTGATTAAGTGTGCTCTGATGCTTGGCTGATCTACTACGATGAGCGTTTGCTCACTAACTTTGCTTGATTATTTCATGAAGTGATCGGTGCTAGAGCACCCACTTAGATATTTTAGTAGACTCTGGCATGGAAAGATGTATATGTATATACATAGGTTTCAATATACTAAAGTATATATATACATATATGTATGTATACATATTTGTATGAGCGTATGCATAAATTACTTTGAATGTGTGCGATATCAGCGTCTAAATTAATACCAAAGAATACACCGAGATATTTTATATACAGATAACTACACTACATATATACATATACTATATAACGACATATATATACGAGCAGTTTTAACGCTGCAGTGCGAAGCAGTGCAGTGCGAAGCGGCTAAACATTCTACCGAAAGTTCAGTTTGCCGCATATACTCAAACATACTATATATATATATATATGTATATACATATGTTTATTGTATATAATATATATTTACTTGCTTGTGTACGTTTAACTTAAATTTGGTCTTTGCATTCATTTGAGATGTCTAATTTTAGTGTATTGCTGTGGGTTCCATTAACGGTTTGGGAGAGCACACGTCACAATTTCAAGCTTGGCAACGCCAACAAAATAATCAAGTAATTTTTCAATTGCATAAAAATTTTTGAATTTTCGCAAGTCAGTATTAGTTGAAATAATACTGGAATCGTATACTCGCCGATATTTTAACTCTCTTCTCAATAAAGCAAAATCTGCGATAAGTTCAAGCGCAAGTACATATGTACTTGAAAATGAGGCTGCAAGTCTACATAAATAAGATCTCTACCGACACTTTGCTACACAAGCGGTTTGTAGTTATTCGTATTTGTCCCCTCTTTCAATTGTAGTCCCAGCGTTGCAAGAATTTTTGTTAAAACAATGCATCAGCTGCTTTACAGCATTTGCTGGACAATTTGTTGAGCGTCTACGCTTCTTTATACTCTACAATTTCCAATCGAGCGTTCCAGAGTTAGAGCGTCCTTCAAAGAGGTCACTCGATTTATTTTGAGCAACTATTCTTCCCAAAAATGCTCTCGAAACTCTTTCTTCTTCAAAACGGTTCTTCTCAGCGTTTGGAAGTAGGAGCGACTAAATTATGTTAGCTCTTTTCAACCGGCTTTTGCATTTACGAACTGACAGCCACTTCGGAGGGTATGAAGTTACATCAAGTGTCAAGTGTAGCTTGTGTAATTCTATAAAAGTGGTTTGCTACCTAACTGCATTATAGACCATATGCCATTCGTAAATAAAAGAGATCTTCCTCGTTAATAGTGACCAAAATACCTCCAACAAACCATATTCACACATTTTCCTTCATAACAATCACTGTAGATACTAGCTTAGGTAGGGATAGAGGATAGAGAAATCTCATTTGGACAGCTTACAACGTCTGGTAACTATAAACTCCTAAGAACTATATCATAAGACTCTTACAGATTGACAAAGTACTTTGAGCCTATCACAAATTCGTTGAGATGACTGATATCAGTTTCGGCTATGTTTTATGGTTCGCTGAAGGTAAGTTTACCGAGGTGTTTCAGCCTCAGTGTTGCAAAGGCAAAGGCATAGAGGAGAAAGTGCCTAAACTTCCAACTCGCTCTCCTCCACAATACTTTGATAACCAGTGTCCAACTAAATTTTAAGCCTTGCGGCATGAATGCCTTCTGGGCAGTGTCCAGTTACAACTGCTACGATTGAAGCCAAATGAACTTTGCTCAGGGCAAGTAGTTCAGCATATTTCTTGCTCTTTATTCTAGACCAGAGGAATCTCGCAGTCGCACAGCAGCCTTTGTAAAGACTATTTTCAATATTTTTTACACGCGCCGATTCAACGTTTTAATGACTGATTTTTGGTCTTTATTTGACGGAACTTTTGTTTTGACAATGTTTCAAGTACAAAATCTGCATCAGAGACTTATTTGACGTTATTTAAGGAGGCTCAAGTGAATTTTAAATAAACGGACCTTTTAGGTTAGAAATGCTGAGAGAGATTCAAGAATTGTTTTGACAATGTTTCAAGTACAAAATCTGCATCAGAGGCTTATTTGACGTTATTTAAGGAGGCTCAAGTGAATTTTAAATTGACGGATCTCTTGGGTTATTTACGCTCAAAGAGATCCAAAGATTAAGGAAGTATTTGGACAATATTTCCAGAACAGGATCTGTATCAGCGGCTTGTTTGACGTTACTCAGGGAGGCTCAAGTAGTTTCTAAATTGAAGGAACTTTTAGGTTAGATGTGATCAGAGAGATCCATTGACTAAAGAAGTGTTTCCAGTACAAGATCTACATCAGAAGCTTGTTTGACGTTGTGAAAGGACGGACCTTTTAGGTTAGATATGTCAAGCGAGATCCGGTGACTAGAAAACGTTAAAAGAGTCTTACGGAGTCGAAAAAAGGCGTATTTTATCATCTTGCTATTTTCGCATGAATGAGAGAAAACTTGAGCGAGCTCGCAAAATAGTCGAGATCTCTTCCGATTTAATCCAAATCGCATGTATCAGAAATACATTCGCATTACATAATAAAGAGAAAAAGTTCTGAGAGAGCGCATACTTCATGAAAAAACTTTCAAACACTTGCTTTCAGTACTTGCAACGCCAAGTTATCTAACTTTCAAAGACATTCCACCAATACCACGCACAATTTCTCATAAATAACTAGGCATACGTGTTAAATAAGACTGTCTCCGAACTTCCTATATAAATAATATAAATGTATATACGACATCTGACAGCTGATTTAACTGTTTATGCTTTAGTTTTGCTCACTGCTTTCAGCCTAACTTTTATCCGTCTCCATTGTATGAGCATTAAATTGTTGAAAGCTAACAAAAAACACATTGTAATCTTTTGAATAAAATAATAATATAAAGTTTAATCTACGTGCGTTTGTATTTGTATATTCAGTAATCATGAACCGTTGCTTTTATGACCACCACTCTCCTTAATCGTTATTGTCACTTAATAACGGCAGCGGTAACGGAGCAAGAAAGACAATTTTTAAATTATTGCTTGTAAACTCGTGTTTGAATATTTGCTGGCAAGGCATTCGCACAGTCGGGTGCCTGTCGCTTGGGCGCTCAGTTTACAGATGCTACAGATTCATCTCTTTTGGTTTTTTCCTTCAGAAGATTATCTCATTTGATTCGGCAGTGAGTTCTGTTTGTGTTTGTAAGTAGTTGAATCCAACGGCGATGTATGTACAGTTATTTACATTATGTCATGCAACTCTGCGTGTGTAAAATCTGCTAAATGACGCCTATATGTAGGAATTTTTAGACCTTTACGACTTTAAGACTCTGTTTATTTTTGTACTAGTGATTATAGCTGACTTTTCTCTCGTTTCTCAAATTCAATTAAGACTTTCGTTTGTCATCAATTGAAGCAGTGTGGCAACAATAGTCATAACTGTAGTTTTTTTGCAATTTGACAACAAAGTAAAAGTACACACGAACGGAAGGCAAATAGAGAGAAAGAGAAAGAGAAAGAAAAGGAAAGGGTGAGAGAGATAGAGAAAAAAAGTAAAGAGAGAGTGAGAGAAAACAGGGCAGAGAAAAGGTGATTTGGTGCAAGGAGTTAGGCTAGGCTAGCCTCTAGAGCCCTAAAGAAGACAGAAAATTGGAAAATGCATGTATTTTAAGTGGGATAGCCAGGCTAGAGCCCCTAAGAAGAGATAATAATGGAAATAAAGAGAAATATACATGCGTTTTTTAAGGATTTAGGCCAATTAAGAGTACTCAAGAAGAGAGAAAAGTGAAATTAAAGAGAAAAATGTGTATTTTATTTGGGTCTGCCAGTTCAGAGCCCTAAAGAAGGCTTTGCCTTTGAAAATGTATAGTTCAAAAGCAAACTTATTTCTCGCTTTTAGCGTAATATAAGCAAAAAAAAATATTTTTTAAATATACTAGTCCGATGTAACCTCTTAAACAATAATTTCTGGCTCTGTTATTTTTACAATCGAAAAAAAAAACCAATAATAATAAACAAATTTCACGGTGCTGCGTTTCTGAGCAGAAAATACTGCTCAAACTATCAGTGAAAAACTCGAAGGAGACTCAAAATTGCAATACACCTTTCTAGTGTACATAATTCAAGGGACATATACTGTACTTACAGTTGTTACTCATACGCACTGTTACAGACAATGCAGCGCAAAAAACAAAACGCAATAAACATTCTTGTTAAACAAAAGTTTGGCATTCAAAATGGCTGAATGCCGTGGCGCGTGTGCATAACGCGTAGCGATCAAAATTAAACGCTGGCCAAGCCTCTTGGCTTACAAAAAATATACAAATATTAGCTCAAATGACTGTGTTTACGCTGACAAAAATAATGGACAATTAAATTGGAAGTTGTAAGCAACAACAAAAACAAGCATGAAGAAAAATAAACGAATTGTTAAGAACTAACCTCAAACAAAAATCAACTATTTTACTTTTATCTTTCTTTTTTTAATTTTTTAATTAAACGCTGGTCAAGCCTCTCAAGGCTCTTGGTCTACATAAAATAAGCAAATATTTGCAAAGAGAGTCAAAAATGATCTTGTTTACAGCAGACAAAAATAATGAACAATTAAAAGTTGTAAACAAAAAAAAAT